>NC_042969.1:74657911-74807310 GCF_901001165.1 Salmo trutta
GAGAGAGAGAGCGAAGAGAGTAAGATAGAGAGAGCTATAGAGAAGAGAGCGAGAGGAGAGAGAGTAGCAGAGAGAGAGAGTAAGCGAGAGTGATGAGCGAGAGAGAGAGAGAGAGAGAGCGATAGAGAGAGAGAGAGAGCGAGAGAGAGGAGGACCAGCCAGTAAAAACTAAGAGAGAGACCCTATCCTCTGTTTTATGATAGACTATTACAACAATGGCAGAGCTCTGAAAGAGAAGAGAGAGAGAGTAGAGAGAGAGAGAGAGAGAAGAGAGAGCGAGAGAGAGAGAGAGAGAGAGAGAGAGAGAGAGAGAGAGAGAGAGAGAGAGCGATAGAGAGAGAGAGAGAGCGAGAGAGAGGAGGACCAGCCAGTAAAAACTAAGAGAGAGACCCTATCCTCTGTTTTATGATAGACTATTACAACAATGGCAGAGCTCTGAAAGAGAAAGAGGTTCTGGATGAGGTATCCCAGCAGCACATCATAGACTGCATGTGTGTTATCTGATCTAGACTGTTACAGCTGGGCTGGCTGGCTGATGGGACGGACGGCAGGCTGCTTTGATGAGGCAGTGCGTTGGCTTAGCGGAGGCAGGCAGAGATGTTTTGACAAACGTGGAGCCAGGCAAAATATCAGTCTGCTGGAGCAGGGGTCACCTTGGTTCCTTCCTTCCCTCATACATTGGTTCATTGCTTCCCTCATACATTGGTTCATTCCTTCCCTCATACATTGGTTCATTCCTTCCCTCATACCTTGGTTCATTCCTTCCCTCATACATTGGTTCATTCCTTCCCTCATACCTTGGTTCATTCCTTCCCTCATACCTTGGTTCATTCCTTCCCTCATACCTTGGTTCATTCCTTCCCTCATACCTTGGTTCATTCCTTCCCTCATACATTTGTTCATTCCTTCCCTCATACATTGCACCAGAACACCCCTCACATGATCATGACAGTGCGTGTGCATGCGTGCGTGGGTGTGTGTGTGCGTGTGTGTGTGTGGAAAAAAGGCAGTGGAATGGGAGAAAATAGATCAGAAAATAGTTATATTTTGATTTTATTTGAAGAAAAATAACTTTTTCAACTAAAATACAACTATTTTCTTTGATATTCAAATACAGGTCTCAGCTATAAACAAAGAATATTCGAAAGTATTTTGAGTACCTCTCAGAAAACCAAATTATATTTGAGGGTATTTGAATATATGCAAGCTATTTGAAAAACACAAAATATTGATTTGATGGCTGCCAAATAGTTGATGAAGAACCAAAAACTACAACAGTTAGTGGAATTAGTCTAGATATATGATCATTAGCACATGGTTGGACGGCTCTTAGATATTCATTTTAATATAGCCTATAGCCTACAACTAAGTACATGAGGGACTTGGAATCACCTCTACATTTGAGTCGACCACTTGTGCAGCTTCAAAATGACTAATAAATATATTTTCATAATGATTGACGTAAGGTAATGCAGTAACACTTGACATCCAGTTCTTAAACATGTGTAGTAACTTTGTGAGAATTACAATAGCAACATTGTTGTTACTAAGGATTTTGGAAATTGCTTTATAATTGCATAGTAATGGAGTTATTACATAAGTGGAATAAGGAACAGTCACTATTCCTCTTCTGTACAGTAGTTACAAAAGCTCAGCTCATTGCTATGCAATTAAAATGCAATTGCCAAAGTATAATGCAACAACATGCTAATAATCTTGTATTCTGAGTAAACTATCCCTTTAAAGATGGTAGAGTGTGTGTTTGAAACAAGAACACTTGCCCTGATATGGAGAAAGAGTCGATGTTGTTTTTGCTAAGCATCCAACTTGCTGTTTGCAATGTTTGCAAATGGCTTTGAATTACTCTGCAGTATTTTCAGGTATCGTAAATTTAACTGCAGTTTGAGACCTTTTCAGTGTAATGTTGAGTCACAGTAGAGTGTCAACTTATTTATGCATATCTGTACAACATGTCATTGGCTAATTGGTTTGGGTTGATTATGTACACCTTGGCGAATGTACATTCACTAGAAATGACATTTACAAAATCTTCGAATAGAAATGTATTGTGTAGATCAAATATGACTGTCAGATAGATTGGAATAGTATAGGAGATTGTGTGTGCTCTATTCATTCTATTTCTATCTTCAACATGCAGTTAAAGATACAGCCCTGCCATTAGCTGAAGGCAGCCAATCCAATAGTTTCAGAAAAGTAGTCACATCTAGAGATCTGTATTCAAATAGTTTAAAAAAGTAGTCACTTTCTGAGATCTGAATTGAAATAGTTTAAAAAAGTAGTCACTTTCTGAGATCTGAATTCAAATAGTTTAAAAAAGTAGTCACTTTCTGAGATCTGAATTCAAATAGTTTAAAAAAGTAGTCACTTTCTGAGATCTGAATTCAAGTAGTTTAAAAAAGTAGTCACTTTCTGAGATCTGAATTCAAATAGTTTAAAAAAGTAGTCACTTTCTGAGATCTGAATTCAAGTAGTTTAAAAAAGTAGTCACTTTCTGAGATCTGAATTCAAGTAGTTTAAAAAAGTAGTCACTTTCTGAGATCTGTATTCAAGTAGTTTAAAAAAGTAGTCACTTTCTGAGATCTGAATTCAAATAGTTTAAAAAAGTAGTCACTTTCTGAGATCTGAATTCAAATAGTTTAAAAAAGTAGTCACTTTCTGAGATCTGAATTCAAATAGTTAAAAAAAGTAGTCACTTTCTGAGATCTGTATTCAAATAGTTTAAAAAAGTAGTCACTTTCTGAGATCTGTATTCAAATAGTTTAAAAAAGTAGTCACTTTCTGAGATCTGTATTCAAATAGTTTAAAAAAGTAGTCACTTTCTGAGATCTGAATTCAAATAGTTTAAAAAAGTAGTCACTTTCTGAGATCTGTATTCAAATAGTTTAAAAAAGTAGTCACTTTCTGAGATCTGAATTCAAATAGTTTAAAAAAGTAGTCACTTTCTGAGATCTGTATTCAAATAGTTTAAAAAAGTAGTCACTTTCTGAGATCTGAATTCAAATAGTTTAAAAAAGTAGTCACTTTCTGAGATCTGTATTCAAATAGTTTAAAAAAGTAGTCACTTTCTGAGATCTGTATTCAAATAGTTTAAAAAAGTAGTCACTTTCTGAGATCTGTATTCAAATAGTTTAAAAAAGTAGTCACTTTCTGAGATCTGAATTCAAATAGTTTAAAAAAGTAGTCACTTTCTGAGATCTGTATTCAAATAGTTTAAAAAAGTAGTCACTTTCTGAGATCTGAATTCAAATAGTTTAAAAAAGTAGTCACTTTCTGAGATCTGAATTCAAATAGTTTAAAAAAGTAGTCACTTTCTGAGATCTGAATTCAAATAGTTTAAAAAAGCAGTAGCGGTGCGTAAGTAAAATCACAGCAGAAGCCAAGCCAGAAAAAAAGCCATATGACAACCTATGTGTTGTGATAATTGAGTTGTTTGCTTTATAACCTGTTGGTTCATATGCCTTGACATTGTGATATACTGTATAGGCCTAAGGCCGAGACAATAAGAAGACACAGTGGCAGAATAAACCTACTGTTCCTAGGCGTCATTGTAAATAAGAATTTGTTCTTAACTGACCTGCCTAGTTAAATAAAAACATTTTTTTTAAATATTGCATGTAACAAACAGCTGCATGACCTACAGCAGGGATCATCAACTAGATTCAGCCGCAGACCAATTTATTCTTGAGCGGATGGTCAAGGTGCATGAACATAATAAAAAAATATATATTTTAGGACTGCAAATTGACCACAAGAAGCCTAAACAGATGTAATATTTGACTCAAACATAATAATTTCAAACCTTGATTACATTTGGGAACATTGTCCTGCGTAGGGTGCCGTCTTTCTGACGGGACGTTCAAACAGGTGTCCTGACTCTCTGTGGTCATTCTAAATCATATGGCACTTATTGTAAGAGTAGGGGTTTTCACCCCTGTCATGGCTAATTTCCCAACATGGCCACATTCCATCATGGCCACCTAATCATCCCCCTCATTCCTAATTGGCACTCCTCACCTCTCCACCTGATAGCTGATGTGTAGTGAACGTTCTGGCACAAAAATGGTCGCCGTGCATCACTGATGTGGGTGATACACATTTCCCCCTACTATGTAAAGCGCTTTGAGTACCTCAGTTGGTGGAAAAGTGCTATATAAACACAATAAATTATTATTAATTATTATTATTTGTATACAATCACATATTTTCTATTTTATTTTATTTAACCTTTAATTAACTAGGCAAGTCAGTTAAAAACAAATTCATATTGACAATGACGGTCTACCCCGGAAAAACCTTAACCCGGACAATGCTGGGCCAATTGTGCACCACCCTATGGGACTCCCAATCACGGCCGGTTGTGATACAGCCTGGAATCGAACCAGGGTCTGTAGTGACACCTCTTGCACTGAGATGCAGTGCCTTAGACTGCTGCGCCTCTCTACTATGCGTGGGAATACTTGGGAACAGATTTCCAAAATGAAGATCACTTGGAGCTAATTTCCTGGTGTTATGCTGAAACAAGAAAGCGCGTTCCCCAAACGGAATCGTCAAGAACAGGTATTATTCACATTTTCAAACAGTCCATTTATATTTTCCAACGGGCTATACATTTGGGTGAGATTTTTTTCTCGCCTGAGTAGCCTCGTTTCACTTCCAAAAATAAAATTAAACCATCTAATGTTCAGCGAAATAACAGCACAATGTCAAATACAGGTAGCCTGGTCAAATAATTAACATTCAATCACATTAACCGTTACTCTCTCGCGGGAATTCCACTAACGATCCGTATGTAGCCAAACGTAGCTGCTGCTCATGTTGGTATCTGTACTGATGGCGCAAAAGCCATGACAGGGAGACATAGTGGAGTGGTAACGCACGTGCAAGCAGTTGCTCCAGACGCTACTTGGGTACACTGCAACATCCACCGAGAGGCTCTTGCTGCCAAGGAAATGCCTAACAGCTTGATAGATGTTTTGGACACTACAGTGAAAATGGTTAACTTTGTTAAAGCAAGGCCCCTGAACTCTTGTGTATTTTCTGCATTATGTAATGATCTGGGCAGTGACCATGTAACGCTTTTACAACATACAGAAGTACGCCGGTTATCAAGGGGCAAAGTATTGACACGGTTTTTAAAATTGAGAGATGAGCTTAAAGTGTTCTTTACTGACCATAACTTTCACTTGTCTGACCGCTTGCATGAATGATCTGAATCTAGGATTACAGGGACTCTCCGCAACTATATTCAATGTGCGGGACAAAATTGAGCCTATGATTAAGAAGTTGGAGCTCTTCTCTGTCTGCATTAACGAGGACAACACACAGGTCTTTCCGTTATTGTATGATGATTTTTTTGTGTGCAAATGAACTCAAGCTTACGGACGATGTCAAATGTGATATAGTGAAGCACCTGAGTGAGTTGGGTGCGCAATTACGCAGGTACTTTCCCGAAACGGACGACACAAACAACTGGATTCGTTATCCCTTTCATGCCCTGCCTCCAGTCCACTTACCGATATCTGAACAAGAGAGCCTCATCGAAATTGCAACAAGCGGTTGTGTGAAAATTTAATTTAATCAGAAGCCACTGCCAGATATCTGGATAGGGCTGCGCTCAGAGTGTCCTGCCTTGGCAAATTGCGCTGTTAAGACACTGATGCCCTTTGTAAACACGCACCTATGTGAGAGTGGATTCTGGGCCCTCACTAGCATGAAAACTAAATACAGGCACAGACTGTGTGTGAAAATGATTTAAGACTGAGACTCTCCAATACAACCCAACATTGCAGAGTTATGTGCATCCTTTCAAGCACAACCTTCTCATTAACCTGTGGTGATTTATTCACAATTTTCGATGAACAAATAAGGTTTTTTATGTAAGATGGCTAAATAAAGAGCAAAGTTATTGATTATTATTTTATTATTATTTGTGCCCTGGTCCTATAAGAGCTCTTTGTCACTTCCCACGAGCCGGGTTGTGACAAAAACTCACACTGATTCTTATGTTTAATAAATTGATCATATAGTGTGTGTGTAGCAGGCTTACAATGATGGCAAAAAACAACATTTGAGAATGCGCTGACCCTGGTGCTAGAAGGGGTATGCTGGAGGTTGAATGTTTGAAGGGGTATGGGACTATAAAAATTTTGGGAACTACTGGTCTAGAATGTCATGGTATGCTGTAGAGTAAAATGCATAAGTAGAAAAAACATGTTGACTCAACCAATTTGTTGAGAAATGCAAATGCCATCCTCCTCTCTTCTATGTTGCCGAAATGGTCTATGACTCTTTCATACAGAACACGCTTTTAGTTTTTGTTGTCCTAGGCTACCTGGCTAAAATGCTTGCTTGCTAGCCTAACTTCCTTTCATTGGCTATGATTAGTCTGCTAGTTGACATTAGCCTATTACATCTAGCTATACAGTGCATTCGGAAAGTATTTCAGACCCCTTGACTTTTTCCACATTTTGTGACATTACAGCCTTATTCTAAAATGTATTTAATTATTTATTTTTCTCATCAATCTAACACAATACCCCATAATGACAAAGCAGAAATAGGTTGTTAGAAATTTTTGCAAATTTATAAAACCTAATAAACAGAAATACCTTATTTACGTAAGTATTCAGACCCTTTGCTATGAGACTCGAAATGCATCCTGTTTCCATTGATCATCCTTGTGTCACGTTCGTCGTAAAGATAAGACCAAGGCGCAGCGGGAATGTGTATGCTCATCTTCTTTATTGAGAAGAACAAACACAATACAAAAACAACGACGAAAAACAGTCCTGTAAGGCACACAGCTACACACGGAACAACTACCCACAAAAACCCATAGAAAAACACCCCTACTATATAGGACCTTCAATTAGAGGCAACGAGGAACAGCTGCCTCCAATTGAAGGTCAACCCAATAAACTAAACATAGAAATAGAAAAACTAGAACAAACATAGAAATATACTAACAGAACATTAACCAAAAAAAAATGAAACACATAAAACAAACACCCCCTGCCACGCCCTGACCAAACTACAATAACAAACAACCCCTTTTACTGGTCAGGACGTGACAGTACCCCCCCCCCCCCCCCCCCCCCCCAAAGGTACAGACCCAGGATGCACCTCAAACAAAAAACACAAGAATAAACCCCAAAATAAAAATAATCCCAACCTAAAGGGATGGAAGGGGGGGTGTAGCACAAGAAGCGTCGGTGACGGTGGCCACCCTCCCTTCCATCCCTTTAGGTCGGGATTATTGAGCCACCTCCTACTATGGAGGTGGCTCAGGCTCTGGCCTTAGTCTCCAACCTAACCTGTCCACCCCCGCTGAAGGCTCAGGGCTAAAGCGCGTCGCTGGAGACCTCGGGCTGATGCGCGTCGCTGGAGACCTCGAGCTGATGTGCGTCGCTGGAGACCTCGGACTGGAGGGCGACTCTGGGAGCTCCGGACTGGAGGGCGACTCTGGGAGCTCCGGACTGGAGGGCGACTCTGGGAGCTCCAGACTGGAGGGCGACTCTGGCTGCGCTGGTTCCGGACTGTAGGGCGATTCTGGCTGCGCCGGTTCCGGACTGTAGGGCGACTCTGGCCTCGCCGGTTCCGGACTGTAGGGCGACTCTGGCTGCGCCGGTTCCGGATTGTAGGCCGTCTCTGCAGGCTCTGGACTGTAGGCCGTCTCTGCAGGTTCCGGACTGTGGGCCGTCTCGGCAGGCTCCGGACTGTGGGCCGTCTCTGCAGGCTCCGGACTGTGGGGCGACTCTGGCCTCGCCGGTTCCGGACTGTAGGGCGACTCTGGCTGCGCCAGTTCCGGACTGTAGGCCGTCTCTGCAGGCTCTGGACTGTAGGCCGTCTCTGCAGATTCCGGACTGTGGGCCGTCTCTGTCGGTTCCGGACTGTGGGCCATCTCTGTCGGTTCCGGACTGTAGTGCGTGGGGCTGGTACTGGAGGTACCAGACTGGAGACACGCACCTCAAGGCTAGTGCGAGGAGCAGGAACAGGACGTACTGGACTGGGCTGACGCACTGGAGGCCTGGTGAGTGGTGCTGGCTTTGGAGGTGCCAGACTAGAGACACGCACCTCAGGGCTAGTGCGAGGAGCAGGAACTGGATACACCGGGCCATGAACAAGCACTGGAGGTCTGGAGCGCACAGCCTGCACCACCCGTCCTGGCTGGGTAGTCACAGTAACCCTGCACGGGCGGAGTGCTGGCACAGGGCAAACTGGGCTGTGCAGAGGCCTGATGGCTGCCGTGCGTAGAGAGCTGACCAAGAACCATCTCCACATGGTTCCTCTGTGGAGATGGGAGAACCTTCCAGAAAGACAAACATCTCTGCAGCCATCCACCAATCAGGGCTTTATGGTAATTTGGCCAGTAAAAGGCACATGACAGCCTGCTTGGAGTTTGCCAAAAGGCACCTAAAGGACTCTCAGACCATGAGAAAGAAGATTCTCTGGTCTGATGAAATCAAGATTGAACTCTTTGACCTGAATGCCAAGCGTCAAATCTGGAGGAAACCTGGCACCATCCCTACAGTGAAGCATGGGGGTGGCAGCATCAAGCAGTTGGGGATGTTTTTCAGTGGCAGGGACTGGGAGACTAGTCAGGATCAAGGGAAAGATGAACGGAGCAAAGTACAGAGATACCCTTGACGAAAACATGCTCCAGAGCGCTCAGGACCTCAGACTGGGGCGAAGGTTCACCTTCCAACAGGACAATGACCCTAAGCACACAGCCAAGACCATGCAGGAGTGGCTTCGGGACAAGTCTCTGAATGTCCTTGAGTGGCCATGATAGAGCCTGGACTTGAACCCGATCGAACATCTCTGGAGAGACCTGAAAATAGCTGTGCAGCGACTGTCCCCATCCAACCAGACAGAGCTTGAGAGGATCTTTAGAGAAGAATGGGAGAAACTCCCCAAATACAGTTGTGCCAACCTTGTTGCATCATACCAAAAAAAGACTTGTGGGTATAATCGCTGCCGAAGTTGCTTCAACAAAGTTCTGAGTAAAGGGTCTGAATACTTATGTAAATGTGCTATATATACAGTACCTGTCAAAAGTTTGGACACACCTACTCATTCAATGTTTTTTCTTTATTTTTAATATTTTCTACATTGTACAATAATAGTGAAGACATCAAAACTATGAAACAACACATATGGAATCATGTAGTAACCAAAAAACTGTTAAACAAATCAAAATATATTTTATTGTTTAGATTCAACAAAGTAGCCACTCTTTGCCTTGATAACAGTTTTGCACAATCTTTAGCTAGCTAGCTAGCATTTGGTTGACAACAATAGAACAAGATGCAACAATTCAAGTTTTTTCTGTTGATGACATTTGGCTTGATGTGATGTGATTGGTGTGAAGCCAAATCCAAACGGCCTTCCCTTTACCCTTTTTTTGTGTGCTCCAGCACCATTCACAGTTGAACTTACTTAGTTTAGCTTATTGGCTATTATTGTATAAAAAAAATATCAAGGGACGCCAAATGCTCACTGGCTTCCCTTGCATTCAATGCTACGGGCGGCAACAATATCCTACTCTTTTTGACCAGACAGCATCAGATAAATGGGCAGAGACAGAGGGGCACTGTTTCGCTGCCATGATGCTTTCTCTGGTGAGATACATTCTGCCTCTTGCGAATTGAAGGAAAATTATGAAACACAGAGAGACCAAAGAGAAATTATTTTATATATTTTTTTAAATTGGGAGAAGCCTTGGCATCCATGAATCCACGCACTGTAAAATGATGAGCTTAAAGTGTTTTAGTCACCTTCAAATTTACTATTTGTTCCCTCTGAAAAATAGTTGCTTTCCACAAAACATAGTTAAAACCAGGGGCGCAATTTTGGTTTTAGAAGTGGGGGGGACATATTATTTATTTAAATTGTATTTATGTCTGATAAAAACTCCAAACAGCCTACCCGACCGCTCTGAGGCGTCCGCATGGTCCTAAAGCACACTGTTGCCTCATTTTGCATCACATTCCAATGATAAAACTGGGGTAAGGGGGAGGGGGGGCAAAAATGCAATTTCAGAATGTGAGGGGGACATGTCCAGTGAAACTATAGTTATCTCAGGTCTGGAATGCAGTGACACTCATGAAGAATGGGAGGGATTTGTGAAGATGAGGTGGGAGTAGGGTATGGGTGTGAAGTGAATAGATACTTTACCAAAACAAGAGTAACATGACTATAAGAAAACAAAAATCCCCCTGAAGACATTCAGGCTGGCATTGTTTTGCTGAGAATTTGCTCCAGGATAATCACAAGTCTCTATTGCTCTCATGGTGTGGGCATATATACTTCTTTTCACAGTGAAGGTGGCAACTGAGGTCTAGAAAGCTTCAGTGTTTGTTTTTTTGCAATGAAATTTTTGTAAAGAAGAGACCACATGACCAAAACAAAGCTGGAGAAAATATGTGATCTAGGGAGGGCTGACCAAACACACGTAATAATTTACACTCACACCCACAAATACTCTTCAAAAAGTAGAAACAGACATGATTTTTCTTCCTCCATGGCCTTAACTTGTGACGAGCTCGTCCTTCATTTAACGTTCAATACTGTGTGATATTTCATTGTATGCCTTTGTTGAGGGTCTGGCTTCTATAGAAATATAATGACATCATTCTCATAACTTGGTGACATTACAATCCGAGAATCATCACCATTGCAATGTCAGCAGAACATTGAAGATGACATGAATCCTATCCATACTCAATGTGACATTGTCAATTTTCATTCATAATTCATATTATTCATTGTTGTAAGTTCTAATGCATTTCCTCTAATCATCTAGATGATTGACAGCTGAAGTTGTGTGAGTGTTTCATGGTGTAGCTGTAACACAATCAAGGCATGGGGCAACATCCTGCAGTATAGCCAAGAGGATGTGCTGAAATCCTCAAACTTTTTTCCATGACAGAAAAGCAGAGATGAGAGGAGCGACAGGAAGTGAAGGATGTGAAGGATTGAGACTCAAGAGACAGAGATAATGAGAAACAAACTGAACTAGGAACATTGAAAAAGGGTGAAGGTTAAAGTAGACACAAATCACAACATTTCTGGAAAAAGAGGAATATCAATGAGAGACAGACAGAGGGACTGGATACACAGCAGGTCTAGGACATGACTTACGGTATATGAGTGAGAGAGACAGACAGAGGGACTGCATACACAGCAGGTCCAGGACATGACTTACGGTATATGAGTGAGAGAGACAGACAGAGGGACTGGATACACAACCGGTCTAGGACATGACTTACGGTATATGAGTGAGAGAGACAGACAGAGGGACTGGATACACAGCAGGTCCAGGACATGACTTACGGTATATGAGTGAGAGAGACAGACAGAAGGACTGGATACACAGCAGGTCCAGGACATGACTTACGGTATATGAGTGAGAGAGACAGACAGAGGGACTGGATACACAGCAGGTCCAGGACATGACTTACGGTATATGAGTGAGAGAGACAGACAGAGGGACTGGATACACAGCAGGTCCAGCACATGACTTACGGTATATGAGTGAGAGAGACAGACAGAGGGACTGGATACACAGCAGGTCCAGGACATGACTTACGGTATATGAGTGAGAGAGACAGACAGAGGGACTGGATACACAACCGGTCTAGGACATGACTTGCGGTATATGAGTGAGAGAGACAGACAGAGGGACTGGATACACAGCAGGTCCAGGACATGACTTACGGTATATGAGTGAGAGAGACAGACAGAGGGACTGCATACACAGCAGGTCCAGGACATGACTTACGGTATATGAGTGAGAGAGACAGACAGAGGGACTGGATACACAGCCGGTCTAGGACATGACTTACGGTATATGAGTGAGAGAGACAGACAGAGGGACTGGATACACAGCAGGTCCAGGACATGACTTACGGTATATGAGTGAGAGAGACAGACAGAGGGACTGGATACACAGCAGGTCTAGGAAATGACTTACGGTATATGAGTGAGAGAGACAGACAGAGGGACTGGATACACAGCAGGTCCAGGACATGACTTACGGTATATTAGTGAGAGAGACAGACAGAGGGACTGGATACACAGCAGGTCCAGGACATGACTTACGGTATATTAGTGAGAGAGACAGACAGAGGGACTGGATACACAGCAGGTCCAGGACATGACTTACGGTATATGAGTGAGAGAGACTTACGGTATATGAGTGAGAGAGACAGACAGAGGGACTGGATACACAGCAGGTCCAGGACATGACTTACGGTATATGAGTGAGAGAGACAGACAGAGGGACTGGATACACAGCAGGTCCAGGACATGACTTACGGTATATGAGTGAGAGAGACAGACAGAGGGACTGGATACACAGCAGGTCTAGGACATGACTTACGGTATATGAGTGAGAGAGACAGACAGAGGGACTGGATACACAGCAGGTCCAGGACATGACTTACGGTATATTAGTGAGAGAGACCGACAGAGGGACTGGATACACAGCAGGTCCAGGACATGACTTACGGTATATTAGTGAGAGAGACACACAGAGGGACTGGATACACAGCAGGTCCAGGACATGACTTACGGTATATGAGTGAGAGAGACTTACGGTATATGAGTGAGAGAGACAGACAGAGGGACTGGATACACAGCAGGTCCAGGACATAACTTACGGTATATGAGTGAGAGAGACAGACAGAGGGACTGGATACACAGCAGGTCCAGGACATGACTTACGGTATATGAGTGAGAGAGACAGACAGAGGGACTGGATACACAGCAGGTCCAGGACATGACTTACGGTATATGAGTGAGAGAGACTTACGGTATATGAGTGAGAGAGACAGACAGAGGGACTGGATACACAGCAGGTCCAGGACATGACTTACGGTATATGAGTGAGAGAGACAGACAGAGGGACTGGATACACAGCAGGTCCAGGACATGACTTACGGTATATGAGTGAGAGAGACAGACAGAGGGACTGGATACACAGCAGGTCTAGGACATGACTTACGGTATATGAGTGAGAGAGACAGACAGAGGGACTGGATACACAGCAGGTCCAGGACATGACTTACGGTATATTAGTGAGAGAGACCGACAGAGGGACTGGATACACAGCAGGTCCAGGACATGACTTACGGTATATTAGTGAGAGAGACACACAGAGGGACTGGATACACAGCAGGTCCAGGACATGACTTACGGTATATGAGTGAGAGAGACTTACGGTATATGAGTGAGAGAGACAGACAGAGGGACTGGATACACAGCAGGTCCAGGACATAACTTACGGTATATGAGTGAGAGAGACAGACAGAGGGACTGGATACACAGCAGGTCCAGGACATGACTTACGGTATATGAGTGAGAGAGACAGACAGAGGGACTGGATACACAGCAGGTCTAGGACATGACTTACGGTATATGAGTGAGAGAGACAGACAGAGGGACTGGATACACAGCCGGTCTAGGACATGACTTACGGTATATGAGTGAGAGAGACAGACAGAGGGACTGCATACACAGCAGGTCCAGGACATGACTTGCGGTATATGAGTGAGAGAGACAGACAGAGGGACTGGATACACAGCAGGTCCAGGAGATGACTTACGGTATATGAGTGAGAGAGACAGACAGAGGGACTGCATACACAGCAGGTCCAGGACATGACTTACGGTATATGAGTGAGAGAGACAGACAGAGGGACTGGATACACAGCCGGTCTAGGACATGACTTACGGTATATGAGTGAGAGAGACAGACAGAGGGACTGGATACACAGCAGGTCCAGGACATGACTTACGGTATATGAGTGAGAGAGACAGACAGAGGGACTGGATACACAGCAGGTCTAGGACATGACTTACGGTATATGAGTGAGAGAGACAGACAGAGGGACTGGATACACAGCAGGTCCAGGACATGACTTACGGTATATTAGTGAGAGAGACAGACAGAGGGACTGGATACACAGCAGGTCCAGGACATGACTTACGGTATATTAGTGAGAGAGACAGACAGAGGGACTGGATACACAGCAGGTCCAGGACATGACTTACGGTATATGAGTGAGAGAGACTTACGGTATATGAGTGAGAGAGACAGACAGAGGGACTGGATACACAGCAGGTCCAGGACATGACTTACGGTATATGAGTGAGAGAGACAGACAGAGGGACTGGATACACAGCAGGTCCAGGACATGACTTACGGTATATGAGTGAGAGAGACAGACAGAGGGACTGGATACACAGCAGGTCTAGGACATGACTTACGGTATATGAGTGAGAGAGACAGACAGAGGGACTGGATACACAGCAGGTCCAGGACATGACTTACGGTATATGAGTGAGAGAGACAGACAGAGGGACTGGATACACAGCAGGTCCAGGACATGACTTACGGTATATGAGTGAGAGAGACTTACGGTATATGAGTGAGAGAGACAGACAGAGGGACTGGATACACAGCAGGTCCAGGACATGACTTACGGTATATGAGTGAGAGAGACAGACAGAGGGACTGGATACACAGCAGGTCTAGGACATGACTTACGGTATATGAGTGAGAGAGACAGACAGAGGGACTGGATACACAGCCGGTCTAGGACATGACTTACGGTATATGAGTGAGAGAGACAGACAGAGGGACTGCATACACAGCAGGTCCAGGACATGACTTACGGTATATGAGTGAGAGAGACAGACAGAGGGACTGGATACACAACCGGTCTAGGACATGACTTACGGTATATGAGTGAGAGAGACAGACAGAGGGACTGGATACACAGCAGGTCCAGGACATGACTTACGGTATATGAGTGAGAGAGACAGACAGAAGGACTGGATACACAGCAGGTCCAGGACATGACTTACGGTATATGAGTGAGAGAGACAGACAGAGGGACTGGATACACAGCAGGTCCAGGACATGACTTACGGTATATGAGTGAGAGAGACAGACAGAGGGACTGGATACACAGCAGGTCCAGCACATGACTTACGGTATATGAGTGAGAGAGACAGACAGAGGGACTGGATACACAACCGGTCTAGGACATGACTTACGGTATATGAGTGAGAGAGAGAGACAGACAGAGGGACTGGATACACAGCAGGTCCAGCACATGACTTACGGTATATGAGTGAGAGAGACAGACAGAGGGACTGGATACACAGCAGGTCCAGGACATGACTTACGGTATATGAGTGAGAGAGACAGACAGAGGGACTGGATACACAGCCGGTCTAGGACATGACTTGCGGTATATGAGTGAGAGAGACAGACAGAGGGACTGGATACACAGCAGGTCCAGGACATGACTTACGGTATATGAGTGAGAGAGACAGACAGAGGGACTGCATACACAGCAGGTCCAGGACATGACTTACGGTATATGAGTGAGAGAGACAGACAGAGGGACTGGATACACAGCCGGTCTAGGACATGACTTACGGTATATGAGTGAGAGAGACAGACAGAGGGACTGGATACACAGCAGGTCCAGGACATGACTTACGGTATATCAGTGAGAGAGACAGACAGAGGGACTGGATACACAGCAGGTCTAGGACATGACTTACGGTATATGAGTGAGAGAGACAGACAGAGGGACTGGATACACAGCAGGTCCAGGACATGACTTACGGTATATGAGTGAGAGAGACAGACAGAGGGACTGGATACACAGCAGGTCCAGGACATGACTTACGGTATATTAGTGAGAGAGACAGACAGAGGGACTGGATACACAGCAGGTCCAGGACATGACTTACGGTATATTAGTGAGAGAGACAGACAGAGGGACTGGATACACAGCAGGTCCAGGACATGACTTACGGTATATGAGTGAGAGAGACTTACGGTATATGAGTGAGAGAGACAGACAGAGGGACTGGATACACAGCAGGTCCAGGACATGACTTACGGTATATGAGTGAGAGAGACAGACAGAGGGACTGGATACACAGCAGATCCAGGACATGACTTACGGTATATGAGTGAGAGAGACAGACAGAGGGACTGGATACACAGCAGGTCTAGGACATGACTTACGGTATATGAGTGAGAGAGACAGACAGAGGGACTGGATACACAGCAGGTCCAGGACATGACTTACGGTATATTAGTGAGAGAGACAGACAGAGGGACTGGATACACAGCAGGTCCAGGACATGACTTACGGTATATTAGTGAGAGAGACAGACAGAGGGACTGGATACACAGCAGGTCCAGGACATGACTTACGGTATATGAGTGAGAGAGACTTACGGTATATGAGTGAGAGAGACAGACAGAGGGACTGGATACACAGCAGGTCCAGGACATGACTTACGGTATATGAGTGAGAGAGACAGACAGAGGGACTGGATACACAGCAGGTCCAGGACATGACTTACGGTATATGAGTGAGAGAGACAGACAGAGGGACTGGATACACAGCAGGTCTAGGACATGACTTACGGTATATGAGTGAGAGAGACAGACAGAGGGACTGGATACACAGCCGGTCTAGGACATGACTTACGGTATATGAGTGAGAGAGACAGACAGAGGGACTGCATACACAGCAGGTCCAGGACATGACTTACGGTATATGAGTGAGAGAGACAGACAGAGGGACTGGATACACAACCGGTCTAGGACATGACTTACGGTATATGAGTGAGAGAGACAGACAGAGGGACTGGATACACAGCAGGTCCAGGACATGACTTACGGTATATGAGTGAGAGAGACAGACAGAAGGACTGGATACACAGCAGGTCCAGGACATGACTTACGGTATATGAGTGAGAGAGACAGACAGAGGGACTGGATACACAGCAGGTCCAGCACATGACTTACGGTATATGAGTGAGAGAGACAGACAGAGGGACTGGATACACAGCAGGTCCAGGACATGACTTACGGTATATGAGTGAGAGAGACAGACAGAGGGACTGGATACACAGCCGTTTCTAGGACATGACTTGCGGTATATGAGTGAGAGAGACAGACAGAGGGACTGGATACACAGCAGGTCCAGGACATGACTTACGGTATATGAGTGAGAGAGACAGACAGAGGGACTGCATACACAGCAGGTCCAGGACATGACTTACGGTATATGAGTGAGAGAGACAGACAGAGGGACTGGATACACAGCCGGTCTAGGACATGACTTACGGTATATGAGTGAGAGAGACAGACAGAGGGACTGGATACACAGCAGGTCCAGGACATGACTTACGGTATATGAGTGAGAGAGACAGACAGAGGGACTGGATACACAGCAGGTCTAGGACATGACTTACGGTATATGAGTGAGAGAGACAGACAGAGGGACTGGATACACAGCAGGTCCAGGACATGACTTACGGTATATTAGTGAGAGAGACAGACAGAGGGACTGGATACACAGCAGGTCCAGGACATGACTTACGGTATATGAGTGAGAGAGACAGACAGAGGGACTGGATACACAGCAGGTCCAGGACATGACTTACGGTATATGAGTGAGAGAGACTTACGGTATATGAGTGAGAGAGACAGACAGAGGGACTGGATACACAGCAGGTCCAGGACATGACTTACGGTATATGAGTGAGAGAGACAGACAGAGGGACTGGATACACAGCAGATCCAGGACATGACTTACGGTATATGAGTGAGAGAGACAGACAGAGGGACTGGATACACAGCAGGTCTAGGACATGACTTACGGTATATGAGTGAGAGACACAGACAGAGGGACTGGATACACAGCCGGTCTAGGACATGACTTACGGTATATGAGTGAGAGAGACAGACAGAGGGACTGGATACACAGCCGGTCTAGGACATGACTTACGGTATATGAGTGAGAGAGACAGACAGAGGGACTGGATACACAGCAGGTCCAGCACATGACTTACGGTATATGAGTGAGAGAGACAGACAGAGGGACTGGATACACAGCAGTTCCAGGACATGACTTACGGTATATGAGTGAGAGAGACAGACAGAAGGACTGGAAGTTAACAGGGGAGGCTGCCAGATGAAGAGGGACTTTGAGAGCTGTGGGAAGTAACCTCAACCGGGAAGAGACAGAGGCAGAGGGAGAGTCTGGGAAGGTATGTGGGTGAAAGGAGAGAGAGAGGTTTTGGGAGGTATGTGGTGTTAAATGGTTAAAGTGGAATACCAGCTGAGGCCGAGCAGGTCCATGAATCTGGCTGAAGCACCATGAAGTAGCAGACATCACACAAGCCAGATGTGCCTGATGTGAGACCCCAGTACTGGAACACACACACTTCAACATATATGAAATTAGTCTACAATTTGAATCATAATAATAAAACAACATTTTATATATACAAGTTTTATAATAATTTTGTTTTTAGGCCTATAGGAAGCAGCAATGCAGTCTGATTTTACAATTTCATTTATACTACTTAGTTTTGAAGAGAGGAATACATCATAAAATAATGTATATAAAATCATAGAATTTGGCAGTAAACAGACCAATCAAAGAAGATTTTTTTGTTCTAAATGAGCAGCAAGTAATATGATAATTGCCCGCGTTTTATCTACACATCAATTTGGCCTCGTTACTGTATAATTGGCCCTAAAAGTGAGAGCTGTGTGGAGCAATGAATACTTTCCCCAAACACAGCATAGCATCCCTGTCGACTTGAGTTACGTCATTTTACACTGTGACTGATTTCAACCCGTGACTGAACCCATATGATCCTAGTTTATGACCCACAAAAATATTAAGCGAAAAAACATCTTAACTTGATGAAGTTAGATAATTATCGAATTGAACGTGATGTCTTGTCCACCAGAAAGTCGTTGGCACCTTTTTTTTCTTTGCCCTGGAAAGCAGTCTGCAGTTTCAGTGTCTCAACAAAAAGTAAGTCACTATATTTTTCCAGTTTAAACTGGTATTATAATCTTGTCTTCGAAGTTTAAAAGACTAATTTGCAGGAAGCCTGCAAATTAGCAACGTTACTTCTAGCTATACGATCTGAAATCAAATGTTACTTACAAGCCCTGGGTAGTTGGCTGGGTCATTTCTAATTTATGACAATAGAAAAGAAAACTAGTCATATATTCCATAGCATTTTCTGGGCCTCCATAAGAAATAACTTATTTGGTGTGGGAAACAATCTGGTAAATGTCGGGAATCCAATGCCTACCTTGAATAAATTAATCATGACCACACTGAGTTTTATTAAATATTTGTCCTTACATCTTTTGATTTTGATATTTAGATTTCCAGCTTTCATGAGGCCACATCAAAGAGAAAAAATATTTTGACCAGACATGGATTGAACAAATACAAATGGAATCATTTGCGTCATTCTGCGCAGCTGCTCATATCAGTTATGTTCAGAATAATTTTCAAATAGCCTATTGGTTTAATCATACAAACCCAAAATAAAACGAAATCCCACTGTTTCATCCAATTTTTTTCCTCCCATAAATAAAAACCATGAGAATGTTTGATCACATCATGAGCAATAGGCTAATATGCAAACAGCTATTTGAAATAAATTACAATAACAGCTGCCCTTTCAAATGATTGAAAACATATGACAAAATATGGCCTCATATTTTCATATTTTCTTTTTATAAGAAACATGAATGTGTTGAAAATCCCGAATTGTTTGCATAGTCAATTTACACACGGCTCTGACACACACACTTACCCCACCTTTTCACAGTCCCCAAATCCAGAACGAATTTAAGAAAGCGTACAGTATTATGTAGAGCCATTATTGCATGGAACTCCGTTCCATCTCATGTTGCTCAAATAAACAGCAAACCTGGTTTCAAACAACAGATAAAGCAACACCTCACGGCACAGCGCCTCTCCTCTATTCGACCTAAATAGGTGTGTGTGTATTGATATGTAGGCTACGTGTGCCTTTAACATTTTTTTCATGTAGTTCTTTCCTTGAGCTATTCTTGTTTATTAATGTTCTGTATTATGTCATGTTTCATGTTTTGTGTGGACCCCAGGAAGAGTAGCTGCTGCTTTTGCAACAGCTAATGGGGATCCTAATAAAATACCAAAAATGTAGCTCTATTATTTCCCCCACGCCACATTGGGCCCAGTCCAGACAAGCTAACTCTCTTCCTTCACTGAAACAAAAACTCTGTTGTCTCTGACCCTAAACTCTTACCAAATGTAGCATGCATCCACGTGTATCAACATTCCATCCCATCTCTTCACTGTTAATGCTATACGGAATCATACCATCACTTTAACTCATGCCTTAACCCTTAACTATAACCCTTAACTAACCCTAACCTTAACACTTACATTAATCGTTTTAATATTAAACTTCAATGGGGTGACGTCATCCCGTTTACACTTGAGCATTTCTTCAATCATTGAGCACATGTATTTCCATTGTCAGAGCGGTCAGCTCCGTTATCTTGTCAATATAATAGGTAATCTTTGTCAACAGGCGATGAGAAAAATTCCCGACTAAACACTGACCTCTACTGACATGCTCGAGTTACTACAGAACTACATTTAATTTCCAGTCAGTGGCCGCGTCAAAATCTCTTGCCTACTACTCAAACTAATCGTACCAGTGGCGGTCAGGACCTTTTAAGATGAGGGAGGACGATTTTTTATTTTCCATGAGCATGATCTTATTTATATTACGTCATATTGGACAGTGGAGGCTGCTGAGGGGAGAACGGTGCATACTAATGGCTGGAACCGTGGCTCTTCCCTGTTGGTAGAGCATGGTGTTTGCAACGCCAGCATGGTGTGTGCAACGCCAGGGTTGTGGGTTCGATTCCCACGGGGGGCCAGTATTAAAAAAAATGTATGAAATGTATGCATTCACTACTGTAATTCACTGAGCGTCTGCTAAATGACTAAAATGTAAAAACTGGAATGGAGCAGATGGAATGGCATCAAACACATGGAAACCATTATGTTTGATGTATTTGACACCACCACCAAACTCCTGTGACATCAAATGTATTTATATAGCCCTTCTTACATCAGCTGATATCTCAAAGTGCTGTACAGAAACCCAGCCTAAAACCCAAAACAGCAAGCAATGCAGGTGTAGAAGCACGGTGGCTAGGAAAAACTCCCTAGAAAGGCCAAAACCTAGGAAGAAACCTAAAGAGGAACCAGGCTATGAGGGGTGGCTAGTCCTCTTCTGGCTGTGCCGGGTGGAGATTATAACAAAACATGGCCAAGATGTTCAAATGTTCATAAATGACCAGCATGGTCAAATAATAATAATCACAGTTGTTGAGGGTGTAACAGGTCAGCACCTCAAGAGTAAATGTCAGTTGGCTTTTCATAGCTGATCATTGAGAGTATCTCTACCGCTCCTGCTGTCTCTAGAGAGTTGAAAACAGCAGGTCTGGGACAGGTAGCACGTCCGGTGAACAGGTCAGGGTTCCATAGCCGCAGGCAGAACAGTTGAAACTGGAGCAGCAGCACGGCCAGGTGGACTGGGGACAGCCAGGAGTCATCATGTCAGGTAGTCCTGAGGCATGGTCCTAGGGCTCAGGTCCTCCGAGAGAGAGAAAGAGAGAAAGAGAGAATTAGAGAGAGCATTCTTAAATTCACACAGGACACCGGATAAGACAGGAGAAATACTCCAGATATAACAGACTGACCCTAGCCCCCCGACACATAAACTACTGCAGCATAAATACTGGAGGCTGAGACAGGAGGGGTCAGGAGACACTGTGGCCCCCTCCGACGATACCCCCGGACAGGGCCAAACAGGAAGGATATAACCCCACCCACTTTGCCAAAGCACAGCCCCCACACCACTAGAGGGAAAGCTTCAACCACCAACTTACTATCCTGAGACAAGGCCGAGTATAGCCCACAAAGCTCTCCGCCACGGCACAACCCAAGGGGGGGGCGCCAACCCAGACAGGAAGACCACATCAGTGACTCAACCCACTCAAGTGACGCACCCCTCCTAGGGACGGCATGGAAGAACACCAATAAGCCAGTGACTCAGCCCCTGTAATAGGGTTAGAGGCAGAGATGGCGTAGCTTCCAAGATGGCGTAGCAGTTCAGACGTCCTGTCGTGTCCCGTGTATATATATATATATTTACATATTTTTTTCTTCACTTATCTTTTTACATTTTTTTTTTTTATTCTAAATACTCAACCTCAAAGCACTCTCCTGCAACCCGCCTCATCAATTTAAAAAAAAAAAGAAAGTATTATTTACCTCATCTGAATTCCACCACTGAAGCTAGCCAGAGGTTAGCCATTTTCACTGGCTAACGTTGAAGTTCAGCTAGCTACGGTTAGCTGTCCTCAGCTATCCATTAGCTCGAAAAGCTATCGCCAGTTTTTGTACAGCGCGACTCAGACCAGAGCATATCGGACCTATTCTCTCTCCTTTCCTCGATTTCTACCGCAGGCTCTGGACATTTACACCTGGATCTTGCAGCTAACTAGCTGCTACCTGAGTGACTATTGGCAACGTCGGTCTCGGAATTAACACACACTATTACGGAGCTAGCTAGCTAGCCAGCTGAAGAATTCCGTCAGCCACTCGTGGGCTACTCCTGAGCTAGCCAGCTGAAGTGTCTCCTGGGCTACAACTCACCTATCCTGACCCGTTTTACTGCCGATGCGGAGCCCCATTGGGTCTTCACGACTGGATCACCGACGTTATCTGCCCGAGGGAGTTGTCCAACTGGCCCCTCCGTCGCGACGTAACCTGATCGCCCATCTGCGGCCAGCTAATCGTTAGCTGTCTTTTCGGCTGCGATCTGAATAGGTCTGTCGGACACTTTTCTTGGGCCACCATAACTAACTATTTTGCCAACTTGGACAGGTCCCCCCTTCCACACGGAACCCCACTAACCCACAGACGGAAACGCACGAGGCGGCTAAAAACAGACCTCCCTCCCATCCTCCACCAGCTTGCTACCTATGGCCCGGCTAGCTGGCTGATTCTCACTGGACCCTCTGATCACTCGGCTAAGCATGCCTCTCCTTAATGTCAATATGCCTTGTCCATTGCTGTTCTGGTTAGTGTTTATTGGCTTATTTCACTGTAGAGTCTCTAGCCCTGCTCATTATACCTTATCCAACCTCTCAGTTCCTCCACCCACACATGCTATGACATCTTCTGGTTTCAATGATATTTCTAGAGACAATATCTCTCTCATAATCACTAAATGCCTAGGTTTACCTCCTCTGTACTCACATCCCACCATACCTTTGTCTGTACATTATACCTTGAAGCTATTTTATCGCCCCCAGATACCTGCTCCTTTTTCTCTCTATTCTGGACGTCACAGACGACCAATTCTTATAGCTTTTAGCCGTACCCTCATACTTATCCTTCTCTGCTCCGCTGGGGATGTAGAGGTGAATCCAGGCCCTTCAGTGCCTGGCTCCACACCTACTCCCCAGGCGCTCTCTTTTGATGACTTCTGTAACCGTAATAGCCTTGGTTTCATGCATGTTAACATTAGAAGCCTCCTCCCTAAGTTTGTTTTATTCACTGCTTTAGCACACTCTGCCAACCCGGATGTCCTAGCTGTGTCTGAATCTTGGCTTAGGAAGTCCACCAAAAACTGTGAAATCTTCATCCCTAACTACAACGTTTTCAGACAAGATAGAACGACCAAAGGGGGCGGTGTTGCAATCTACTGCAGAGATAGCTTGCAGAGTTCTGTCCTGCTATCCAGGTCTGTACCCAAACAATTTGAACTTCTACTTTTAAAAATCCACCTCTCCAAAAACAAGTCTCTCACCGTTGCCGCCTGCTATAGACCCCCCTCGGCCCCTAGCTGTGCTCTGGACACCATATGTGAACTGATTGCCCCCCATCTATCTTCAGAGCTCGTGCTACTAGGCGACCTAAACTGGGACATGCTTAACACCCCAGCCATTCTACAATCCAAGCTTGATGCCCTCAATCTCACACAAATTATTAATGAACCCACCAGGTACAACCCCAAAGCCGCAAACACTGGCACCCTCATAGATATCATCCTAACCAATGTGCCCTCTAATTACACCTCTGCTGTTTTCAACCAAGATCTCAGCGATCACTGCCTCATTGCCTGCACCCGTAATGGGTCAGCGGTCAAACGACCTCCACTCATCACTGTCAAACGTTCCCTGAAACATTTCAACGAGCAAGCCTTTCTAATAGACCTGGCCCTGGTATCCTGGAAGGATATTGACCTCATCCCGTCAGTAGAGGATGCCTGGTTATTTTTTAAAAATGCCTTCCTCTCCATCTTAAATAAGCATGCCCCTTTCAAGAAATTTAGAACCAGGAACAGATATAGCCCTTGGTTCTCCCCAGACCTGACTGCCCTTAACCAACACAAAAATATCCTGTGGCGTTCTGCATTAGCATCGAACTGCCCCCGCGATATGCAACTTTTTAGGGAAGTTAGAAACCAATACACACAGGCAGTTAGAAACGCCAAGGCTAGCTTTTTCAAACAGAAATTTGCTTCGTGCAACTCCAACTCTAAAAAGTTCTGGGACATTGTAAAGTCCATGGAGAATAAGAACACCTCCTCCCAACTGCCCACTGCACTGAGGATAGGAAACTCTGTCACCACCGATAAGCCCACTATAATTGAGAATTTCAATAAGCATTTTTCTACGGCTGGCCATGCTTTCCACCTAACTACCCCTACTGCATTCAACAGCACTGCACCCCCCACAGCTACTCGCCCAAGCCTCCCCCATTTCTCCTTCTCCCAAATCCATTCAGCTGATGTTCTGAAAGAGCTGCAAAATCTGGACCCCTACAAATCAGCTGGGCTTGACAATCTGGACCCTTTCTTTCTAAAATTATCTGCCGAAATTATTGCAACCCCTATTACTAGCCTGTTCAACCTCTCTTTCGTGTCGTCTGAGATTCCCATAGATTGGAAAGCAGCTGCTGTCATCCCCCTCTTCAAAGGAGGTGACACTCTTGACCCAAGTTGCTACAGACCTATATCCATCCTACCCTGCCTTTCTAAGGTCTTCGAAAGCCAAGTCAACAAACAGATTACCGACTATTTTGAATCCCACCGCACCCTCTCCGCTATGCAATCTGGTTTCAGAGCTGGTCATGGGTGCACCTCAGCCACGCTCAAGGTCCTAAACGACATCGTAACCGCCATCGATAAGAAACATTACTGTGCTGCCGTATTCATTGACCTGGCCAAAGCTTTTGACTCTGTTAATCACCACATCCTCATCGGCAGACTTAGTAGCCTTGGTTTCTCAAACGATTGCGTCGCCTGGTTCACCAACTACTTCTCTGACAGAGTTCAGTGTGTCAAATCGGAGGGCCTACTGTCTGGACCTCTGGCAGTCTCTATGGGGGTACCACAGGGTTCAATTCTTGGGCCAACTCTTTTCTCTGTATACATAAAGGATGTCGCTCTTGCTGCTGGTGAATCTCTGATCCACCTCTACGCAGACGACACCATTCTGTATACTTCTGGCCCTTCTTTGGACACTGTGTTAACAACCCTCCAGACGAGCTTCAATGCCATTCAACTCTCCTTCCGTGGTCTCCAACTGCTCCTAAACACAAGTAAAACTAAATGCATGCTCTTCAACCGATCGCTGCCTGCACCTGCCCGCCCATCCAGCATAACTTCTCTGGACGGTTCTAACTTAGAATTTGTGGACAACTACAAATACCTAGGTGTCTGGTTAGACTGTAAACTCTCCTTCCAGACTCACATCAATCATCTCCAATCCAAAGTGAAATCTAGAATTGGCTTCCTATTTCGCAACAAAGCATCCTTCACTCATGCTGCCAAACATACCCTCGTAAAACTGACCATCCTACCAATCCTCGACTTCGGCGATGTCATTTACAAAATAGCCTCCAATACCCTACTCAACAAGCTGGATGCAGTCTATCACAGTGCCATCCGTTTTGTCACCAAAGCCCCATATACAACCCACCACTGCGACCTGTATGCTCTCGTTGGCTGGCCTTCACTTCATCATCGTCGCCAAACACATTGGCTCCAGGTCATCTACAAGACCCTGCTAGGTAAAGTCCCCCCTTATCTCCGCTCACTGGTCACCATAGCAGCACCCACCTGTAGCACGCGCTCCAGCAGGTATATCTCTCTGGTCACCCCTAAAGCCAACTCCTCCTTTGGTCGTCTCTCCTTCCAGTTCTCAGCTGCCAATGATTGGAACGAACTACAAAAATCTCTAAAACTGGAAACACTTATCTCCCTCACTAGCTTTAAGCACCAGCTGTCAGAGCAGCTCATAGATCTCTGCACCTGCACATAGCCCATCTTTAATTGAGCCCAAACTACTACCTTTTCCCCTACTGTATTTATTTATTTTATTTATTTTGCTCCTTTGCACCATATTATTTATATTTTAACTTTTAACTTTCTTCAAACTACAAATCTACCATTCCAGTGTTTTTTTTCTTGCCATACTTTATTTACTTTGCCACCATGGCATTTTTTTTTGCCTTTACCTCCATTATCTCACATCATTTGCTCACATTGTATATAGTCTTATTTTTTTTCTACTGCATCATTGATTGTATGTTGTTTTACTCCATGTGTAACTCTGTGTTTTTGTATGTTGTCGAACTGCTTTGCTTTATCTTGGCCAGGTCGCAATTGTAAATGAGAACTTGTTCTCAACTTGCCTACCTGGTTAAATAAAGGTGAAATAAAAAATAAAAATAAAAAGAGAATCCCAGTGGAGAGAGGGGAACCGGCCAGGCAGAGACAGCAAGGGCGGTTCGTTGCTCCAGAGCCTTTCCGTTCACCTTCACACTCCTGGGCCAGACTACACTCAATCATAGGACCCACTGAAGAGATGAGTCTTCAGTAAAGACTTAAAGGTTGAGACCGAGTCTGCATCTCTCACATGGGTAGGCAGACTATTCCATAAAAATTGAGCTCTATAGGAGAAAGCCCTGCCTCCAGCTGTTTGCTTAGAAATTCTAGGGACAATTAGGAGCCCTGCGTCTTGTGACCGTAGCGTACGTGTAGGTATGTACGGCAGGACCAAATCGGAAAGATAGGTAGGAGCAAGCACATGTAATGCTTTGCAGGTTAGCAGTAAAACCTTGAAATCAGCCCTTGCCTTAACAGGAAGCCAGTGTAGGGAGGCTAACAGTGGAGTATTATGATCAAATTTTTTGGTTCTAGTCAGGATTCTAGCAGCCGTATTTAGCACTAACTGAAGTTTATTTAGTGCTTTATCCGGGTAGCCGGAAAGTAGAGCATTGCAGTAGTCCAGCCTAGAAGTAACAAAATTAGATGACTGTTATTCATATTCCATTCACCCAGTTAAATGTAACGTCGATAGGTTAAGGCTACTATGTAATACTCCAATTTTCCCTATACCAATCATGAGGTTGCTACAACCTAGCCCATGAATGAAAATTTACAACATAGGTGCTCACAGGTTGAGAGAAAAATTGGAGGTGCAGTACATTCAATACCGCCTTGCACACTCTTGCCTGCATTTCGCTGATCTAGGGTGTAATCATTAGTCCAACAGTCACAAACAAAAGTTTCTACTGGACAAATTCAGGTATGTTTATCCCCGCTTCGTTATGATTGCTTCCGTTTAAGAAACGTTTTTCAATGGAACTGTCACCTGCATTGCTTGCTGTTTTGGGGTTTTAGGCTGGGTTTCTGTACAGCACTTTGAGATATCAGCTTATGTAAGAAGGGCTATATAAATACATTTGATTTGAATTTGATTTGAATGCACCCATAATCACAAGTAAACACAGTTCACTTTCATAGGAGCCACGTTGTATCACATCTACGTTTCTCCTCCTCTCACATTTTCCCTTCGTTTGTGGACTTCAATGCACAACATATCAGCTGTATGTGACCAGGCAAAAAAATCTTTCCAAGCCAAACCATATCATATCCGCTACACATAGCCTATATCGTTGTCACCATATTAACTAAAGTGACATCATAGTCAACATACAGTGCCTTTGGAAAGTATTCAGACCCCTTGACATTTTCCACATTTTGTTACAATACAGCCGTATTCTAAAATTGTAACGGCTGTCTTCTGAAATGAACCAAGGCGCAGCAGGTATGTGAATACTCATGGTCATTTATTGCCAAAAAAGGAGTAGAGCATTCACTTAACAAGAAAAAGGGTGACAACAGTGACAGTTCTACAGGCTAATACAAGCAGTGTAAAAAACAACCACCCACACCCCCACAAGGCAAAGTAGGCACCTTATGTGTGACTCCCAATCAACCACAACCCTCTACAGCTGTGCTTGATTGGAAGTCACACGGCCAAAATCAATGAAACAATAAAAAACACACACTCCTCGCTGCCACGTCCTGACCCAACTACCCCCTCTACTGGTCAGGACGTGACAGTACCCCCCCCCTCAAGGTGCAGACGCCGGGATGCACCTAAAAAAAAGGAAAACAAGAAAATCCCCAACAAAATTTAACACCTAAACAATAAGGGAGGGAAGGGAGGGTGGCTGCCGTCACCGACGGCACTGTGCTACACCCTCCCTCCCCAACCCACCTATCCTGGAGGTGGCTCAGGTGCAGGACGTGGACCTCGCTCCACCTTCGGCGTCGCCCACTTTGTTGGCACCGATAGCTGCGCCGGGCAGACGGGCCACTCGGGCTGACCCTGGCAGACGGACCACTCTGGCTGGGTCGGAAGGCATGCGGGCCACTCTGGCTGGGTCGGAAGGCATGCGGGCCACTCTGGCTGGGTCGGAAGGCATGCGGGCCACTCTGGCTGGGCCGGAAGCCATGCGGGCCACTCTGGCTGGGCCGGAAGGCATGCGGGCCACTCGGGCTGGGCCGGAAGGCATGCGGGCCACTCGGGCTGGGCCGGAAGGCATGCGGGCCACTCGGGCTGGGCCGGAAGGCATGCGGGCCACTCGGGCTGGGCCGGAAGGCATGCGGGCCACTCGGGCTGGGCCGGAAGGCAGGAGGGCCACTCGGGCTGGGCCGGAAGGCAGGAGGGCCACTCGGGCTGGACCGGAGGGCAGGAGGGCCACTCGGGCTGGACCGGAGGGCAGGAGGGCCACTCGGGCTGGGCCGGAAGGCAGGAGGGCAACTCGGGCTGGGCCGGAAGGCAGGAGGGCCACTCGGGCTTGGCCGGAGGGCAGGAGGGCCACTCGGGCTGGGCCGGAAGGCAGGAGGGCCACTCGGGCTGGGCCGGAGGGCAGGAGGGCCACTCGGGCTGGACCGGAGGGCAGGAGGGCCACTCGGGCTGGACCGGAGGGCAGGAGGGCCACTCTGGCAGAACAGGGCAGTCTGGCCACTCTGGCAGAACAGGGCAGTCTGGCCACTCTGGCAGAACAGGGCAGTCTGGCCACTCTGGCAGAACAGGGCAGTCTGGCCACTCTGGCAGAACAGGGCAGTCTGGCCACTCTGGCAGAACAGGGCAGTCTGGCCACTCCGGCAGAACAGGGCAGTCTGACCACTCCGGCAGAACAGGGCAGTCTGACCACTCCGGCAGAACAGGGCAGTCTGGCCACTCCGGCAGAACAGGGCAATCTGGCCACTCTGGCAGAACAGGGCAGTCTGGCCACTCAGGCAGAACAGGGCAGTCTGGCCACTCCGGCAGAACAGGGCAGTCTGGCCACTCCGGCAGAACAGGGCAGTCTGGCCACTCCGGCAGAACAGGGCAGTCTGGCCACTCCGGCAGAACAGGGCAGTCTGGCCACTCCGGCAGTACAGGGCAGTCTGGCCACTCCGGCAGTACAGGGCAGTCTGGCCACTCCGGCAGTTCAGCGCAGTCTGGCCACTCCGGCAGTTCAGCGCAGTCTGGCCACTCCGGCAGTTCAGCGCAGTCTGGCCACTCCGGTAGTTCAGCGCAGTCTGGCCACTCCGGCAGTTCAGCGCAGTCTGACCACTCCGGCGACTGTTGACTGGCGGGCAGCTCCGACGACTGTTGACTGGCGGGCAGCTCTGACGACTGTTGACTGGCGGGCAGCTCTGACGACTGTTGACTGGCGGGCAGCTCTGACGACTGTTGACTGGCGGGCAGCTCTGGTGATGGTTGACTGGCGGGCAGCTCTGACTGTTGACTGGCGGGCAGCTCTGGTGACTGTTGACTGGCGAGGCTGGGCCGACGCACCAGACTCCTGATGCGTGGGGCTGGTACCGGGCGGACTGGGCTGTGCGTCCGTATCGGCGAGATGGTGCGTACCTCAGCGTAACATGGCGCCCTCCACCTCATACGCACCTCCCTGTAGTCACGGGTAGCTGGCTTACGGCTCTTCCCTGGCCTGGCCAAGCTACCCGTGTGCCCCCCCCAAAAAAAATCTTGGGGCTGCCTCTCGGGTTTCCTACCCAACCGTGTTCCAGCAAAACATTCCCGTTGGTTCCTCTGTCCAGCTGCCTCCACTCTCCTGAGTGCCTCCACCTGTTCCCATGGGAGGCGATCCCTTCCGGCCAGGATCTCTTCCCAGGTGTAGGCTCCCTTGCCATCCAGGACGTCCTCCCATGTCCATTCCTCCTTTTTTTTCTCCTGTGGCTTCCTCCTCTTCTGCTGCTTGGTCCTGGTTTGGTGGGTGGTTCTGTAATGGCTGTCTTCTGAAATGAACCAAGGCGCAGCAGGTATGTGAATACTCATGGTCATTTATTGCCAAAAAAGGAGTAGAGCATTCACTTAACAACAAAAAGGGTGACAACAGTGACAGTTCTACAGGCTAATACAAGCAGTGTAAAAAAACAACCACCCACACCCCCACAAGGCAAAGTAGGCACCTTATGTGTGACTCCCAATCAACCACAACCCTCTACAGCTGTGCTTGATTGGAAGTCACACGGCCAAAATCAATGAAACAATAAAAAACACACACTCCTCGCTGCCACGTCCTGACCCAACTACCCCCTCTACTGGTCAGGACGTGACAAAAATGTATTAAACTGCTTTCCCTCATCAATCTACACACAATACCCTATAACGACAAAGCAAAAACAGTCATTTTTGCATATGTATTAAAAATAAAAAAACGAAATATGATATTTACATAAGTATTCAGACCCTTTACTCTGTACTTTGTTGAAGAACCTTTGGCAGTGATTACAGCCTCAACTCTTCTTGAGTATGATGCTACAAGCTTGACACACCTGTATTTGTGCAGTTTCTCTTGTTCCTCTCTGCAGATCCTCTCAAGCTCTGTCAGGATGGATGGGGAGGATTGCTACACAGCTATTTTCAGGTCTCTCCAGAGATGTCCAATTGGGTTTAAGACCTGTCTCTGGCTGGGCCACTCAAGGACATTCAGAGACTTGTCCCGAAGCCACTCCTGCGTTGTCTTGGCTGTGGGCTTAGGGTCGTTGTCCTGTTGGAAGGTGAGCCCTTCACCCCAGTCTGAGGACCTGGGCGCTCTGGAGCAGATTTTCATCAAGGATCTCTCTGTACTTTGCTCTGTACATCTTTGCCTCGATCCTGACTAGTCTCCCAGTCCCTGCCTCTGAGAAACATCCCCACAGCATGATCTTGCCACCACCATGCTTCACCATAGGGATGGTGTCAGGTTTCCTCCAGACGTGACGCTTGGCATTCAGGCCAAAAGTTAAATCTTGGTTTCGGCAGAACAGAGAATCTTGTTTCTCATAGTCAGAGTCTTTATGTGCCTTTTGGCAGACTCCAAGAGTACTGTCATGTGTATTTTACTGAGGAGTTGCTTCAGTCTGGCCACTCTACCATAAAGACTTGATTGTTGTAGTGCTGCAGAGATGGTTGTCCTTCTAGAAAGTTCTCCCATCTCTACAGAGGAACTCTAGAGTTCTGCCAGGGTGACCATCGGGTTCTTGGTCACCTCCCTGACCAAGGCCCTTCTCCCCTGATGCTCAGTTTGGTCAGGCGGCCAGCTCTAGGAAGAGTCTTGGTGGTTCTAAATGTCTTCCATTTAAGAACGATGGAGGCCACTGTGTTCTTGGGGATTTTCAATGCTGAATAATTTTTTTTTGTGCCCTTTCCCAGATCTGTGCCTCAACACAATCCTGTATCGGAGCTCTATGGACAATTCCTTCGACCTCATGGCTTGGTTTTTGCTCTGACATGCACTGTCAACTGTGGGACCTTATATAGACAGGTGTGTGCCTTTCCAAATCATTTCCAATCAATTGAATTTACCACAGAATCAAGCTATAGAAACATTTCAAGGATGATCAATGGAAACAGGATGCACCTGAGCTAAAATTCGAGTCTCATAGCAATACTGAATACTTACAATACATTTTTTAATCCATATGCAACAATGTCTAAAAACCTACTTTTTGAGGTCACTGTAGCTAATACATCTAATGCATTAGTAAACCAGCTCCAATCATGCAGTACAGTGTACAGTTTTGCAGTTACACTGGCGGGCCCCAATAAATGAGACAAACCAAAAGCTTATCTTGACTTGGAAGAGTTCCGGTGTTGTGTTGGAAAGTCATAGCCAGCTAGCCTCTTACATCTAGACGTTCCGCTAGCGGAACACCTGCTCCAATATCCAATGATAGGCGTGGTGCGAATTACAAAATCCTAAAAAAACCGAAAACTTCCATTTTTCAAACATATGACTATTTTACACCATTTTAAAGACAAGACTCTCCTTTATCTAACCACACTGTCTGATTTCAAAAAGGCTTTACAGCGAAAGCAAAACATTAGATCATGTCAGCAGAGTACCCAGCCAGAAATAATGAGACACCCATTTTTCAAGCTAGCATATAATGTCACAAAAAACAAAACCACAGCTAAATGCAGCACTAACCTTTGATGATCTTCATCAGATGACACGCCTAGGACATTATGTTGTACAATACATGCATGTTTTGTTCAATCAAGTTCATATTTATATCAAAAACCAGCTTTTTACATTAGCATGTGACGTTCAGAACTAGCATTCCCACAGAACACTTCCGGTGAATTTACTAAATTACTCATGATAAACGTTCACAAAAAAACATAACAATTATTTTAAGAATTATAGATACAGAACTCCTTTGTGCAATCGAGGTGTCCGATTTTAAAATAGCTTTTTGGTGAAAGCACATTTTGCAATATTCTGAGTAGATAGCCCAGCCATCACGGCTAGCTATTTTGACACCCACCAAGTTTGACCCTCACCAAACTCTGATTTACTATTAGAAAAGTTTGATTACCTTTGGTGTTCTTCGTCAGAATGCACTCCCAGGACTGCTACTTCAATAACAAATGTTGGTTTGGTTCAAAATAATCCATAGTTATATCCAAATAGCGGCGTTTTGTTCGTGCGTTCAAGACACTATCCAAGGGTGACGAAGGGTTACGCGCCCGACGCGTTTCGTGACAAAAAAATTCTAAATATTCCATTACCGTACTTCGAAGCATGTCAACCGCTGTTTAAAATCAATTTTTATGCAATTTTTCTCGTAAAAAAGCGATAATATTCCGACCGGGAGTGGTGGTTTTTGTTCAAAGAGAGAGAAAGTTAACATGGTGGGTTGGGGAGGGAGGGTGTAGCACAGTGCCGTCGGTGATGGCAGCCACCCTCCCTTCCCTCCCTTATTGTTTAGGGGTTATTGTTTATGGGTTTTTTGTTGGTGTTTTCTGTTGGTAGGTGCATTCCGGGGTCTGCACCTTGAGGGGGGGGGGGGGGGGGGGGGGGTACTGTCACGTCCTGACCAGCAGATGGAGCTATTGTATTAGTTTTGGGGTCAGGACGTGACAGTTTTTGTGTATGTGAATGATTGTGTTGTTGATTGGGACTTCCAATTGAAGGCAGGTGTGTTGAGTTGCCTTTGATTGGAAGTCCTATATAGGTGTGTGTGTTTTTCTTTGGGGTTGTGGGTGGTTGGTTTTGCACTGCGTTTCATAGCCTGCAGAACTGTTGCTGTTGTCACCTTTATTGTTTTTGTTAAGTGGATGCTTTACTCCTTATTTGAAATTAAATATGAGTATTCACATACCTGCTGCGCCTTGGTCTTCTCTCCATGACAACTTCTGTTACACTTTTGAAGCTTCCAGTCTGTTATTCGAACTCAATCAGCATGACAGAGTGATCTGCAGCCTTGTCCTCGTCAACACTCACACCTGTGTTAACGAGAGAATCACTGACATGATGTCAGCTGGTCCTTTTGTGGCAGGGCTGAAATGCAGTGGAAATGTTTTTTTGGGATTCAGTTCATTTCCATGGCAAAGAGGGACTTTGCAATTAATTGCAATTCATCTGATCACTCTTCATAACATTCTGGAGTATATGCAAATTGCCATCATACTAACTGAGGCAGCAGACTTGCTTGAAAATTTATATTTGTGTCATTCTCAAAACTTTTGGCCACGACTGTACATGTGTGTATATATATAGTGTTTTTTTAGAGGACGTCCTACAGAATTACTGTGTAAGTCTATGGAAGGTGGTGAGAACCATGAGCCTTTTTGTACCCAGAGGAGGATGGAAGCTAGCTGTCCTCTGGCTACACCATGGTGCTACCCTACAGAGGACTGTTGAGGCTACTGTCAACCTTCATTGCAAAACAGTGTGTTTTAATAAATTATTTGGTGACGTGAATATATTTAGTATAGTTCAATAACTTTTTTAATGTTTCACAAAAAAATATATTAAAAAAAATCCCTGAGGAGGATGGTCCTCCTGAATCATATTAAGTAAAAATGAATGCAGAAAGCAACAAGTAACAGCATCCTACTGAGAAGGCTTAATCTAATGCGCAAGTGTGTTGATTCCCGCCATTCGTTCATTTTGGTACAGCGCATCCCCTCAGTTTATTATCAGCTGTTAATTAGCTCATGTCAGACGAACGTGGGTTTTGTAATACTATCCTCTTCCTCAGTAGTGTGCAGCAAATTCTACTAGATGAAAAGCTGAAATGAGTATGACATCCTGGCATTTAAACCATACCACATTTGAGAAATTTCACATAGGCCTACTATAAAATATTTACAACACATGTAGCCTACTGGTATTTGGACAGTCAATTTCTTTGAACATGTCATGTATAACCACTAGATGGGAGTAGGAGACTGCATATCATCCAGAGGCCCTCTACTTCACACCCAACCTCCCAATGTGAGAAGAACCTCAGATTCTCCTCAAAGGCAGATGGATGTCAGTTATGAGTTTAGTTTATGCTGTTTTATCTCCCATAAGGTATGAATACTGCAGTGAGTGGTATGAATACTGCAGTGAGTGGTATGTGGTGTTACGGTATGTGTCTGTGTTGTGTGTGGTATGATATGAAGTAGACAAAGAAAGAATAAAAGCAAGTCCTCCCAGCTGCATCTCTCTTTTCTCTCTACTCCCTCTCTCCACTCCACCTCCTCCTACCCCTTCAATCATCTCAGCCTGCACCTGTGTGTTGTTCTCCTCTCTCCACTCCACCTCCTCCTACCCCTTCAATCATCTCAGCCTGCACCTGTGTGTTGTTCTCCTCTCTCCACTCCACCTCCTCCTACCCCTTCAATCATCTCAGCCTGCACCTGTGTGTTGTTCTCCTCTCTCCACTCCACCTCCTCCTACCCCTTCAATCATCTCAGCCTGCACCTGTGTGTTGTTCTCCTCTCTCCACTCCACCTCCTCCTACCCCTTCAATCATCTCAGCCTGCACCTGTGTGTTGTTCTCCTCTCTCTCTCTCTCCTCTTCCATCGTTCCCTGCCTAGACTACTAATACCTGGTTGTTCCTCATCAGAATGTCCCGTTTACTTGGGCCATCTGTGCCAACCGGTGCTCTCCCTGCCAGCCGTTTGATGTTGATGAGCTCTCAGACAGACGGCTGGCCACTGGTTGCTTGATCTTCACCCACCGCCCAACAGACATAAAAGGGCCTTTTGCTTTGTAGTTTTTGGGGGAAAGCAGTGATCTGTTAGTCCTTGAAGCTTACATGGTGTTCCAAGTCCCAACCCTGTCCCGTCGTTTTGGGCTGTAGGGTAAGTTGGATGCATGTCTGGTGTCTGTGATTCAGACGTCTTGCTTACCTTGTCAGATGTTAGATGTCATACGTACACAACACACACACAGTGCTGAGAAGTAAACAAAAATGTTATCATATAAAACAGGGGTGCCACATAGGGCCGAGTGTCTGCGAGTTTTTGGTTTTTCCTTTCAGTTAATACCTAGACAACCAGGTGAGGGGAGTTCCTTACTAATTAGTGACCTTGATTCATCAATCAAGTCCAAGGGAGGAGCGAAAACCTGCAGACACTCAGCCCTCCGTGGAATGAGTTTGACACGTGATAAAAACCATGGATCTGTGGTTTATGTGAGAGCTAACCATACTGTAATAAAGGGAGTGAGAGGGAGGCAGCACTTTAAACACTGTAATGGTTGGCTCTCCATTATGTTTTACCTCTTAAGGCCCAAAGCTTTAAGCCACACCGCACTGGTGCCCCACAGAAACATAGAACTGAATAAATCATTGACTTTCTCCCTCCTCTTCACTCTTCCTCTTCTACTCCATCTAACTTTCCCACCCATTCTCTCTCTTCCTTTTTATCCTTCTGTAGTTCTCTTCTTTGTCCACCTCTTTTGCCTCCATCTCTCTTCCACTCCATTTGTCTCCCTTACCCCCATTTTATCCCCCTTTTCTCTCCTACCCTTTCTTTTCTTCCTCTCTTTATCTCTGGTTAAATCCTCCATCTCTTCCTCTGTGTGTGTTGTGTGGCCAGTGGTGACCCAGTTTAGTTTAGCTGAGGGGGCATACAGGCAGCTTTCTGCATGTGTCACATTGTGTCAGGGCTGAGGCTGAGGCTGGGGCTCCTCTACTCTCTCCTCTACTCTGCTCTCATGTCCCACAGTGCTGTTATAGGTAAATATTTGTATAGCCCTGCTGATCACAAGGACTGCTGGGACAGCACCTCCCCCTGCAGGATGAAATATTAATATGACCTCGCTCTCTCTCCCTCCCTTGCTCTCCTTTACACAACCTCCCTCTCCTTTACTAAACCTCTCTCTCCTTCACCTCTCTCTCTTTTACTTCCTCTCTCTCACTCCCCCTCTCTCTCCTTCACAGTCCTCTGTCTCTCCTTCGTCCCTCTCTCCCTCTCCTCTCTCCTCCATAGTCCTCGGTTTTTCCTTCGTCCCTCTCTCCCACTCCTCTCTCTCCTCCATAGTCCTCTGTCTCTCCTTCACCCCTCTATTCCGCCCCTCTGCTCTCCTGCTAATGTTGGTTTACTCTGCTCTCCTGCTACGGTTAACGTTGGTTTAGTCTGCTCTCCTGCTACAGTTAATGTTGGTTTACTCTGCTCTCCTTCTACAGTTAATGTTGGTTTACTCTGCTCTCCTGCTACAGTTAATGTTGGTTTACTCTGCTCTCCTGCTACAGTTAATGTTGGTTTACTCTGCTCTCCTGCTACAGTTAATGTTGGTTTACTCTGCTCTCCTGCTACAGTTAATGTTGGTTTACTCTGCTCTCCTGCTACAGTTAATGTTGGTTTACTCTGCTCTCCTGCTACAGTTAATGTTGGTTTACTCTGCTCTCCTGCTACAGTTAATGTTGGTTTACTCTGCTCTCCTGCTACAGTTAATGTTGGTTTACTCTTCTCTCCTGCTACAGTTAATGTTGGTTTACTCTGCTCTCCTGCTACAGTTAATGTTGGTTTACTCTGCTCTCCTGCTACAGTTAATGTTGGTTTACTCTGCTCTCCTGCTACAGTTAATGTTGGTTTACTCTGCTCTCCTGCTACAGTTAATGTTGGTTTACTCTGCTCTCCTGCTACAGTTAATGTTGGTTTACTCTGCTCTCCTGCTACAGTTAATGTTGGTTTACTCTGCTCTCCTGCTACAGTTAATGTTGGTTTACTCTGCTCTCCTGCTACAGTTAATGTTGGTTTACTCTGCTCTCCTGCTACAGTTAATGTGGTATACTCTGCTCTCCTGCAACATTTAACGTTGGTTTACTCTGCTCTCCTGCTACAGTTAATGTTGGTTTATTCTGCTCTCCTGCTCCAGTTAATGTTGGTTTACTCTGCTCTCCTGCTCCAGTTAATGTTGGTTTACTCTGTTCTCCTTATACAGTTAACGTTGGTTTACTCTGCTCTCCTGCTACAGTTAATGTTGGTTTACTCTGTTCTGCTACAGTTAATGTTGGTTTACTCTGCTCTCCTGCTACAGTTAATGTTGGTTTACTCTGCTCTCCTGCTCCAGTTAATGTTGGTTTACTCTGCTCTCCTGCTACAGTTAATGTTGGTTTACTCTGCTCTCCTTATACAGTTAATGTTGGTTTACTCTGCTCTCCTGCTACAGTTAATGTTGGTTTACTCTGCTCTCCTGCTACAGTTAATGTTGGTTTACTCTGCTCTCCTGCTACAGTTAATGTTGGTATACTCTGCTCTCCTGCAACATTTAACGTTGGTTTAGTCTGCTCTCCTGCTACAGTTAATGTTGGTTTACTCTGCTCTCCTGCTACAGTTAATGTTGGTTTACTCTGCTCTCCTGCTACAGTTAATGTTGGTTTACTCTGCTCTCCTGCTACAGTTAATGTTGGTTTACTCTGCTCTCCTGCTACAGTTAATGTTGGTTTACTCTGCTCTCCTGCTACAGTTAATGTTGGTTTACTCTGCTCTCCTGCTACAGTTAATGTTGGTTTACTCTGCTCTCCTGCTACAGTTAATGTTGGTTTACTCTGCTCTCCTGCTACAGTTAATGTTGGTATACTCTGCTCTCCTGCAACATTTAACGTTGGTTTACTCTGCTCTCCTGCTACAGTTAATGTTGGTTTATTCTGCTCTCCTGCTCCAGTTAATGTTGGTTTACTCTGCTCTCCTGCTCCAGTTAATGTTGGTTTACTCTGTTCTCCTTATACAGTTAACGTTGGTTTACTCTGCTCTCCTGCTACAGTTAATGTTGGTTTACTCTGTTCTGCTACAGTTAATGTTGGTTTACTCTGCTCTCCTGCTACAGTTAATGTTGGTTTACTCTGCTCTCCTGCTCCAGTTAATGTTGGTTTACTCTGCTCTCCTGCTCCAGTTAATGTTGGTTTACTCTGCTCTCCTGCTACAGTTAACGTTGGTTTACAGTATTATGTTCTCCTGCTACAGTTAATGTTGGTTTACTCTGCTCTCCTGCTACAGTTAATGTTGGTTTACTCTGCTCTCCTTATACAGTTAATGTTGGTTTACTCTGCTCTCCTGCTACAGTTAATGTTGGTTTACTCTGCTCTCCTGCTCCAGTTAATGTTGGTTTACTCTGCTCTCCTGCTACAGTTAACGTTGGTTTACAGTATTATGTTCTCCTGCTACAGTTAATGTTGGTTTACTCTGCTCTCCTGCTACAGTTAATGTTGGTTTACTCTGCTCTCCTGCTACAGTTAATGTTGGTTTACTCTGCTCTCCTGCTCCAGTTAATGTTGGTTTACTCTGCTCTGGACAGATGAAGAAAGTAGCATAGCATTATTCTCTTTCAAATATTGATGTCAGTTAAAATGTATATTTATCTAACACAGGATCAGACATATGTAGTGGAATTTGCGGGGGCAAGAGGAGATGGGGAGTGAATGGATAACCTCATTCTCTACCTTTTAGGTTTTCATGTCTTTTCATCTTCTGTCACCTCCCTCTGCCACTCCCTTTTCCCTGTCCATCCCTGTCCTCGTGGTTGTAGCTCCCTCCATACTGAGATAAAGGATGAGAAAACAACAAGAGGAGAGAGACTGGAAGAGAGAGGAGAGAGGACAGATTGAGGAGAGAGAGTGGGATAGAGAAGCGAGAGAGACTGGGAAAGAGGACAGAGGGAGGAGAGGGACTGGGAGAGAGAGACTGGGAGAGGGGACAGAGGGAAGAGAGGGGGAGGAGAGAGAGAGAGACTGGGAGAGAGGAAAGAGACTGTGATAGGAGAGCAGAGAGACAGAGAGGGAGGAGAGGAGAGGGAGAGAGACTGAGAGAACTGGGAGAGAGCAGAGAGACTTGGAGAGAGGAGAGGAGAGAGACTGGGAGAGAGGGAGGAGCGAGAGAATCCTTCCTTCTCTCTTCTATGAATATTTGATGGGGTGATGACTGAAGCCAGCGCGGTGAATTCTGAACGAGTGTGACAGCTGCAACTGCTCAGAGATGAGAGGGTTACAGCGGAGACCAGCAACAGGAAGAGCAGGGGGATTTGGGGAAAAACAGAACATACTGTACACAGACTAAACACTGTTTTCATACTGGCTAAACACCTACTCGGAGAGGGAGAGGGGGAAAGAGGGAGAGAAAGAGAGAGAGAGGTCCAGTTCCAAAAAAGGTCCAGTTGCCAGGACCACGAATACAAATTCCATCTAGACATCATTGCCCTAGTTCACACAAAAAACGATACATACCTTGGCCTAAACATCAGCGCAACAGGTAACTTCCACAAAGCTGTGAACGATCTGAGAGTCAAGGCAAGAAGGGCCTTCTATGCCATCAAAAGGAACATAAAGTTCGACATACCAATTAGGATCTGGCTAAAAATGCTTAAATCAGTTATAGAATCCATTGCCCTTTATGGTTGTGAGGTCTGGGGTCCGCTCACCAACCAATTAGGCCAATACCCGCTAATTATCAAAATCCAGAAAAGAGACATTAAATTCTGCAACCACCTAAAAGGAAGCGATTCCCAAACCTTCCATAAGAAAGCCATCACCTTCAGAGAAATTAACCTGGAGAAGAGTCCCCTAAGCAAGGTGGTCCTGGGGCTCTGTTCACAAACATAAACAGACCCCACAGAGTCCCATGACAGCAATACAATTAGAACCAACCAAATCATGAGAAAACAAAAAGATAGATACTTGACACATTGGAAAGAATTTTCAAAAAAACAGAGCAAACTAGAATACTATTTGGCCCTTAACAGAGAGTACACTGGCAGAATACCTAAACACTGTGACTGACCCAAAATTAAGGAAATCTTTGACTATGTACAGACTCAGTGAGCATAGCCTTGCTATTGAGAAAGACTGCCGAAGGCAGACCTGGCTCTCAAGAGAAGACAAGCTATGTGCACACTGCCCACAAAATGAGGTGGAAACTGAGCTGCACTTCCTAACCTCCTGCCAAATGTATGACCATATTAGACACATTTTTCACTCAGATTACACAGACCCACAAAGAATTTGAAAACAAACCCGATTTTGATAAACTCCCATATCTACTGCGTGAAATACCACAGTGTTCCATCACAGCAGCAAGATTTGTGACCTGTTGCCACAAGAAAAGGGCAACCAGTGAAGAACAAACACCATTGTAAATACAACCTATATTTATGCTTATTTATTTTCCCTTTTGTACTTTAACTATTTGCTACACTGTATATATACATAATATGACATTTGAAATGTCTTTATTCTTTTGGAACTTTTGTGAGTGTAATCTTTACTGTACATTTTTCAATTGTTTATTTCACTTTTGTTTTATCTATTTCACTTGCTTTGGCATTGTTAACATATGTTTCCCATGCCAATAAAGCCTGTTAAATTGAGACGGTGTGATAATCTGTGATAGTGTGTTAGGGTTGACAGAAGACAAGGAGACAGCAGCCTATGGTTCTATGTTACTACAACATACGCTCATGCGCACACAAGCTTTCACATACACATGTAGTAGAGTTAAAATGGTTATTTTAAAATGATTAGAATAGTACACAACACAGAACAACCAGGTTGAGGGTCAGTGGCCAAAGCCCGCGAACAGGAATATTCCAAGTTCAGACAGAAGGGGGGAGTCAGATCGCTATGATCACCAGGAACTTTACTTTTGGTGTCTATTTTTAATTGTTGCGCTACTGGTGCTGCCTGTTGATGTTAGATAGGCAGCTACAGTAGCTGAATGATGTTAACATCTTCGGGTTTTGTTTCATAAAATATATTTAAATTTTATATTATATTTTTATATTTTTAATCTGGGTGCTTGCGTCACCTACTAACACCCTGGTACTACCCATAGCTCCCGTTCTCCTCAATCCGAGAAAACACAGAGAGAAAGGTATGGGTTGCAGATTACTCCTTTGTAGAAGTCCATAACGTGAAATAAATTAAACATCCCACGTTTAATGCTGTAGATATTGTTATAAGGGAGTGTGAGACTATTGAAACATGTAACTTTCAGAGTTTTATTGTTGTTATTAATATAGTTTACAGAGTGCTAAAAGTGCTGCTGTTGCTAGCCAGCATGCCTTTCTGTGATGCGGTTAGCTGAGCTGCTGACTGGTGCTGGCGTTGCATTATGGGAGATGTAGTTTGGTCCTCTAAGGTCTGAATGGGATAGAGGCGATTTCACGTTGTAACTAGTTTGTGTTGCAGTGTTTTTGTACATGAGTTGTTGTATTTTGGTACTGTCAACACTGAAAGCACCTAGCAATGTATTGGGGATGTGAGACAGGATATGTGTTTTACCTTTCTTCATGCTCCTGTGTAGAACAGCTTGTCAGATGGTGCATTGGAGACTGATGTGTTCCTGTCCTGTCTTTTCACAATACTATTGCAGATCAACATAAAAGACTAAAAGACAGCCATGGTGTCGCTCTTCATTTCTTGGTTCTCCTGTGGTGCATATAAGACCCGCTACACACACACACACACACACACACGCGATCAGACACATGCACAGACACACACACAGACACACACACATGCCTCAAATGGGCACATTGAAATATTGATGGAGGCTCTTTCCTTGACTTGATGAAAAATCACCCTGTGATGAATGTTTCATCGGTCACGATGCATCACCTCCCGTTTCTAAAACATATAGCAATAGCTGAGGATACACAAACACAGAATGTCTGAGAAAAATAGAAAGCCTAGGTCTCTGACAGAGATTTATCTCTGTCTCTCCGTCGCTCTCTCCTTCTCTCTCCTCTGATAGTTCTAAACATATTACATGTGATTTTTGTTTAGGTAGATATAGCATTAATACATTCCTGGTCATAGTAGTTCTTAAAGATTTTGAGTAGTCTTTATGACAGGGCGTAAACTGAGGTTGGGCTGTGCTACAACGCTCTAAAGCTACATGTCCTTACATGTCAATAATCCTGACTAATGACTGACCAAATCCTTCCATGTATTCAAGCAACTTTCTGACATTGTGTCAGAAACATTTGCAAGTCTTTACAAAAACTAAATGGAGGACTATGCCCAAGTTTAACCATCTGTAAAGCTTTACCTTTGATAAACTGTCAGAATGGCCATATTGGAATCAGTGTGTTAATGCGCTTCATAACAGTTCACTCTGCCACCCCAGATAGAATGATAGCATATGAATACATTGGTTGTGATGGACATGTCATAAGCCATGGCAAACGTGTAGAATTGCAGGAAATTTTCTTTAAAACTGCAAAAATTCAAAGAAAATATTTTTTTTGGGGTGGGGGTTATACAATATAAGGACATGCAATTGGGTAAATGTACTGGAATGTATGTGGAGATGTGTTATTAAACTTGACACTAACCCACCCTACTGTATGTCAGACATGAACTTGACATTAACCCACTCTACTGTATGTCAGACATGAACTTGACACTAACCCACCCTACTGTATGTCAGACATGAACTTGACATTAACCCACTCTACTGTATGTCAGACATGAACTTGATATTAACCCACCCTACTGTATGTGTCAGACATGAACTTAACATTAACCCACTCTACTGTATGTGTCAGACATGAACTTAACATTAACCCACCCTACTGTATGTGTCAGACATGAACTTAACATTAACCCACTCTACTGTATGTGTCAGACATGAACTTAACATTAACCCACTCTACTGTATGTCAGACATGAACTTGACATTAACCCACTCTACTGTATGTCAGACATGAACTTGACATTAACCCACTCTACTGTATGTCAGACATGAACTTGACACTAACCCACTCTACTGTATGTGTCAGACATGAACTTGACATTAACCCACTCTACTGTATGTGTCAGACATGAACTTGACACTAACCCACTCTACTGTATGTGTCAGACATGAACTTGACATTAACCCACTCTACTGTATGTCAGACATGAACTTGACACTAACCCACTCTACTGTATGTCAGACATGAACTTGACACTAACCCACTCTACTGTATGTCAGACATGAACTTGACACTAACCCACTCTACTGTATGTCAGACATGAACTTGACACTAACCCACTCTACTGTATGTCAGACATGAACTTGACATTAACCCACCCTACTGTATGTGTCAGACATGAACTTAACATTAACCCACCCTACTGTGTCAGAAATGAACTTGACATTAACCCACTCTACTGTATGTCAGACATGAACTTGACATTAACCCACCCTACTGTATGTGTCAGACATGAACTTAACATTAACCCACCCTACTGTATGTCAGACATGAACTTGACATTAACCCACTCTACTGTATGTCAGACATGAACTTGACAATAACCCACTCTACTGTATGTCAGACATGAACTTGACACTAACCCACTCTACTGTATGTCAGACATGAACTTGACACTAACCCACTCTACTGTATGTCAGACATGAACTTGACACTAACCCACTCTACTGTATGTCAGACATGAACTTGACATTAACCCACCCTACTGTATGTGTCAGACATGAACTTAACATTAACCCACCCTACTGTGTCAGACATGAACTTGACATTAACCCACTCTACTGTATGTCAGACATGAACTTGACATTAACCCACCCTACTGTATGTGTCAGACATGAACTTGACACTAACCCACTCTACTGTATGTCAGACATGAACTTGACACTAACCCACTCTACTGTATGTCAGACATGAACTTGACATTAACCCACTCTACTGTATGTCAGACATGAACTTAACATTAACCCACCCTACTGTATGTCAGACATGAACTTAACATTAACCCACCCTACTGTGTCAGACATGAACTTAACATTAACCCACTCTACTGTATGTAAGACATGAACTTGACACTAACCCACTCTACTGTATGTCAGACATGAACTTGACATTAACCCACTCTACTGTATGTCAGAAATGAACTTGACACTAACCCACTCTACTGTATGTCAGACATGAACTTGACATTAACCCACTCTACTGTATGTCAGAAATGAACTTGACACTAACCCACTCTACTGTATGTCAGACATGAACTTGACATTAACCCACCCTACTGTATGTGTCAGACATGAACTTGACATTAACCCACTCTACTGTATGTCAGACATGAACTTGACATTAACCCACTCTACTGTATGTCAGACATGAACTTGACATTAACCCACTCTACTGTATGTCAGAAATGAACTTGACACTAACCCACTCTACTGTATGTTAGACATGAACTTGACACTAACCCACTCTACTGTATGTGTCAGACATGAACTTGACACTAACCCACCCTACTATATGTCAGACATGAACTTGACACTAACCCACTCTACTGTATGTCAGACATGAACTTGACATTAACCCACCCTACTGTATGTGTCAGACATGAACTTGACACTAACCCACTCTACTGTATGTCAGACATGAACTTGACACTAACCCACTCTACTGTATGTCAGACATGAACTTAACATTAACCCACCCTACTGTATGTCAGACATGAACTTAACATTAACCCACCCTACTGTGTCAGACATGAACTTGACACTAACCCACTCTACTGTATGTCAGACATGAACTTGACATTAACCCACTCTACTGTATGTCAGAAATAAACTTGACACTAACCCACTCTACTGTATGTCAGACATGAACTTGACATTAACCCACCCTACTGTATGTGTCAGACATGAACTTGACATTAACCCACTCTACTGTATGTCAGACATGAACTTGACATTAACCCACTCTACTGTATGTCAGACATGAACTTGACATTAACCCACTCTACTGTATGTCAGAAATGAACTTGACAATAACCCACTCTACTGTATGTTAGACATGAACTTGACATTAACCCACTCTACTGTATGTGTCAGACATAAACTTGACACTAACCCACACTACTGTATGTCAGACATGAACTTGACACTAACTCACTCTACTGTATGTCAGACATGAACTTGACATTAACCCACCCTACTGTATGTGTCAGACATGAACTTGACACTAACCCACTCTACTGTATGTCAGACATGAACTTGACACTAACCCACTCTACTGTATGTCAGACATGAACTTGACATTAACCCACCCTACTGTATGTCAGACATGAACTTGACATTAACCCACTGTACTGTATGTCAGACATGAACTTGACACTAACCCACTCTACTGTATGTCAGACATGAACTTAACATTAACCCACTCTACTGTATGTCAGACATGAACTTGACACTAACCCACTCTACTGTATGTCAGACATGAACTTGACACTAACCCACCCTACTGTATGTCAGACATGAACTTGACACTAACCCACCCTACTGTATGTCAGACATGAACTTGACACTAACCCACCCTACTGTATGTCAGACATGAACTTGACACTAACCCACCCTACTGTATGTCAGACATGAACTTGACATTAACCCACTCTACTGTATGTGTCAGACATGAACTTGACACTAACCAACTCTACTGTATGTCAGACAAGAACTTGACATTAACCCACCCTACTGTATGTCAGACATGAACTTGACACTAACCCACTCTACTGTATGTCAGACATGAACTTGACATTAACCCACTCTACTGTATGTGTCAGACATGAACTTAACATTAACCCACCCTACTGTATGTGTCAGACATGAACTTAACATTAACCCACTCTACTGTATGTGTCAGACATGAACTTAACATTAACCCACTCTACTGTATGTCAGACATGAACTTGACATTAACCCACTCTACTGTATGTCAGACATGAACTTGACATTAACCCACTCTACTGTATGTCAGACATGAACTTGGCACTAACCCACTCTACTGTATGTGTCAGACATGAACTTGACATTAACCCACTCTACTGTATGTGTCAGACATGAACTTGACACTAACCCACTCTACTGTATGTGTCAGACATGAACTTGACATTAACCCACTCTACTGTATGTCAGACATGAACTTGACACTAACCCACTCTACTGTATGTCAGACATGAACTTGACACTAACCCACTCTACTGTATGTCAGACATGAACTTGACACTAACCCACTCTACTGTATGTCAGACATGAACTTGACACTAACCCACTCTACTGTATGTCAGACATGAACTTGACATTAACCCACCCTACTGTATGTGTCAGACATGAACTTAACATTAACCCACCCTACTGTGTCAGAAATGAACTTGACATTAACCCACTCTACTGTATGTCAGACATGAACTTGACATTAACCCACCCTACTGTATGTGTCAGACATGAACTTAACATTAACCCACCCTACTGTATGTCAGACATGAACTTGACATTAACCCACTCTACTGTATGTCAGACATGAACTTGACAATAACCCACTCTACTGTATGTCAGACATGAACTTGACACTAACCCACTCTACTGTATGTCAGACATGAACTTGACACTAACCCACTCTACTGTATGTCAGACATGAACTTGACACTAACCCACTCTACTGTATGTCAGACATGAACTTGACATTAACCCACCCTACTGTATGTGTCAGACATGAACTTAACATTAACCCACCCTACTGTGTCAGACATGAACTTGACATTAACCCACTCTACTGTATGTCAGACATGAACTTGACATTAACCCACCCTACTGTATGTGTCAGACATGAACTTGACACTAACCCACTCTACTGTATGTCAGACATGAACTTGACACTAACCCACTCTACTGTATGTCAGACATGAACTTGACATTAACCCACTCTACTGTATGTCAGACATGAACTTAACATTAACCCACCCTACTGTATGTCAGACATGAACTTAACATTAACCCACCCTACTGTGTCAGACATGAACTTAACATTAACCCACTCTACTGTATGTAAGACATGAACTTGACACTAACCCACTCTACTGTATGTCAGACATGAACTTGACATTAACCCACTCTACTGTATGTCAGAAATGAACTTGACACTAACCCACTCTACTGTATGTCAGACATGAACTTGACATTAACCCACTCTACTGTATGTCAGAAATGAACTTGACACTAACCCACTCTACTGTATGTCAGACATGAACTTGACATTAACCCACCCTATTGTATGTGTCAGACATGAACTTGACATTAACCCACTCTACTGTATGTCAGACATGAACTTGACATTAACCCACTCTACTGTATGTCAGACATGAACTTGACATTAACCCACTCTACTGTATGTCAGAAATGAACTTGACACTAACCCACTCTACTGTATGTTAGACATGAACTTGACACTAACCCACTCTACTGTATGTGTCAGACATGAACTTGACACTAACCCACCCTACTATATGTCAGACATGAACTTGACACTAACCCACTCTACTGTATGTCAGACATGAACTTGACATTAACCCACCCTACTGTATGTGTCAGACATGAACTTGACACTAACCCACTCTACTGTATGTCAGACATGAACTTGACACTAACCCACTCTACTGTATGTCAGACATGAACTTAACATTAACCCACCCTACTGTATGTCAGACATGAACTTAACATTAACCCACCCTACTGTGTCAGACATGAACTTGACACTAACCCACTCTACTGTATGTCAGACATGAACTTGACATTAACCCACTCTACTGTATGTCAGAAATAAACTTGACACTAACCCACTCTACTGTATGTCAGACATGAACTTGACATTAACCCACCCTACTGTATGTGTCAGACATGAACTTGACATTAACCCACTCTACTGTATGTCAGACATGAACTTGACATTAACCCACTCTACTGTATGTCAGACATGAACTTGACATTAACCCACTCTACTGTATGTCAGAAATGAACTTGACAATAACCCACTCTACTGTATGTTAGACATGAACTTGACATTAACCCACTCTACTGTATGTGTCAGACATAAACTTGACACTAACCCACACTACTGTATGTCAGACATGAACTTGACACTAACTCACTCTACTGTATGTCAGACATGAACTTGACATTAACCCACCCTACTGTATGTGTCAGACATGAACTTGACACTAACCCACTCTACTGTATGTCAGACATGAACTTGACACTAACCCACTCTACTGTATGTCAGACATGAACTTGACATTAACCCACCCTACTGTATGTCAGACATGAACTTGACATTAACCCACTGTACTGTATGTCAGACATGAACTTGACACTAACCCACTCTACTGTATGTCAGACATGAACTTAACATTAACCCACTCTACTGTATGTCAGACATGAACTTGACACTAACCCACTCTACTGTATGTCAGACATGAACTTGACACTAACCCACCCTACTGTATGTCAGACATGAACTTGACACTAACCCACCCTACTGTATGTCAGACATGAACTTGACACTAACCCACCCTACTGTATGTCAGACATGAACTTGACACTAACCCACCCTACTGTATGTCAGACATGAACTTGACATTAACCCACTCTACTGTATGTGTCAGACATGAACTTGACACTAACCAACTCTACTGTATGTCAGACAAGAACTTGACATTAACCCACCCTACTGTATGTCAGACATGAACTTGACACTAACCCACTCTACTGTATGTCAGACATGAACTTGACATTAACCCACCCTACTGTATGTCAGACATGAACTTGACATTAACCCACTCTACTGTATCTAACAGACATGAACTTGACATTAACCCACCCTACTGTATGTCAGACATTAACTTGACACTAACCCACCCTACTGTATGTCAGACATGAACTTGACACTAACCCACCCTAATGTATGTCAGACATGAACTTAACATTAACCCACTCTACTGTATCTAACAGATATGAACTTGACAATAACCCACTCTACTGTATGTCAGACATTAACTTGACACTAACCCACCCTACTGTACGTCAGACATGAACTTGACATTAACCCACCCTACTGTATGTCAGACATGATCTTGACACTAACCCACTCTACTGTATGTCAGACATGAACTTGACATTAACCCACTCTACTGTATGTCAGACATGAACTTGACACTAACCCACCCTACTGTATGTGTCAGACATGAACTTAACATTAACCCACCCTACTGTATTTCAGACATGAACTTGACATTAACCAACCCTACTGTATGTCACACATGAACTTGACACTAACCCACTCTACTGTATGTCAGACATGAACTTGACATTAACCAACTCTACTGTATGTCAGAAATGAACTTGACACTAACCCACTCTACTGTATGTCAGACATGAACTTGACATTAACCCACCCTACTGTATGTGTCAGACATGAACTTGACATTAACCCACCCTACTGTATGTCAGACATGAACTTGACATTAACCCACTCTACTGTATGTCAGAAATGAACTTGACATTAACCCACTCTACTGTATGTCAGACATGAACTTGACATTAACCCACTCTACTGTATGTCAGAAATGAACTTGACACTAACCCACTCTACTGTATGTTAGACATGAATTTGACATTAACCCACTCTACTGTATGTGTCAGACATGAACTTGACACTAACCCACCCTACTGTATGTCAGACATGAACTTGACACTAACCCACTCTACTGTATGTCAGACATGAACTTAACATTAACCCACTCTACTGTATGTCAGACATGAACTTGACACTAACCCACTCTACTGTATGTCAGACATGAACTTGACACTAACCCACCCTACTGTATGTCAGACATGAACTTGACATTAACCCACTCTACTGTATGTCAGACATGAACTTGACACTAACCCACCCTACTGTATGTCAGACATGAACTTGACTCTAACCCACCCTACTGTATTTGTCAGACATGAACTTGACATTAACCCACCCTACTGTATGTCAGAAATGAACTTGACACTAACCCACTCTACTGTATGTCAGACATGAACTTGACATTAACCCACCCTACTGTATGTCAGACATGAACTTGACATTAACCCACTCTACTGTATCTAACAGACATGAACTTGACATTAACCCACCCTACTGTATGTCAGACATTAACTTGACACTAACCCACCCTACTGTATGTCAGACATGAACTTGACACTAACCCACCCTACTGTATGTCAGACATGAACTTGACATTAACCCACTCTACTGTATCTAACAGACATGAACTTGACATTAACCCACTCTACTGTATGTCAGACATTAACTTGACACTAACCCACTCTACTGTATGTCAGACATGAACTTGACACTAACCCACTCTACTGTATGTCAGACATGAACTTGACACTAACCCACCCTACTGTATGTCAGACATGAACTTGACACTAACCCACCCTACTGTATGTCAGACATGAACTTGACACTAACCCACCCTACTGTATGTCAGACATGAACTTGACACTAACCCACTCTACTGTATGTCAGACATGAACTTGACATTAACCCACTCTACTGTATCTAACAGACATGAACTTGACATTAACCCACCCTACTGTATGTCAGACATTAACTTGACACTAACCCACCCTACTGTATGTCAGACATGAACTTGACACTAACCCACCCTACTGTATGTCAGAAATGAACTTGACATTAACCCACTCTACTGTATCTAACAGACATGAACTTGACATTAACCCACTCTACTGTATGTCAGACATTAACTTGACACTAACCCACTCTACTGTATGTCAGACATGAACTTGACACTAACCCACTCTACTGTATGTCAGACATGAACTTGACACTAACCCACCCTACTGTATGTCAGACATGAACTTGACACTAACCCACCCTACTGTATGTCAGACATGAACTTGACACTAACCCACCCTACTGTATGTCAGACATGAACTTGACACTAACCCACTCTACTGTATGTCAGACATGAACTTGACACTAACCCACCCTACTGTATGTCAGACATGAACTTGACACTAACCCACCCTACTGTATGTCAGACATGAACTTGACATTAACCCACTCTACTGAATGTGTCAGACATGAACTTGACACTAACCCACTCTACTGTATGTCAGACATGAACTTGACATTAACCCACCCTACTGTATGTCAGACATGAACTTGACATTAACCCACCCTACTGTATGTCAGACATGAACTTGACATTAACTCACTCTACTGTATCTAACAGACATGAACTTGACATTAACCCACCCTACTGTATGTCAGACATTAACTTGACACTAACCCACCCTACTGTATGTCAGACATGAACTTGACACTAACCCAACCTACTTTTTGTCAGACATGAACTTAACATTAACCCACTCTACTGTATCTAACAGACATGAACTTGACATTAACCCACCCTACTGTATGTCAGACATTAACTTGACACTAACCCACCCTACTGTATGTCAGACATGAACTTGACATTAACCCACTCTACTGTATGTCAGACATGAACTTGACACTAACCCACCCTACTGTATGTCAGACATGAACTTGACATTAACCCACTCTACTGTATGTCAGACATGAACTTGACACTAACCCACCCTACTGTATGTGTCAGACATGAACTTAACATTAACCCACCCTACTGTATTTCAGACATAAACTTGACATGAAACCACCCTACTGTATGTCAGACATGAACTTGACACTAACACACTCTACTGTATTTCAGACATGAACTTGACATTAACCCACCCTACTGTATGTCAGACATGAACTTGACATTAACCCACTCTACTGTATGCCAGACATGAACTTAACATTAACCCACCCTACTGTATGTGTCAGACATGAACTTAACATTAACCCACCCTTCTGTATGTCAGACATGAACTTGACACTAACCCACCCTACTGTATGTGTCAGACATGAACTTGACATTAACAAACCCTACTGTATGTCAGACATGAACTTGACACTAACCCACTCTACTGTATGTCAGACATGAACTTGACATTAACCCACCCTACTGTATGTCAGACATGAACTTGACACTAATCCACTCTACTGTATGCCAGACATGAACTTAACATTAACCCACTCTACTGTATGTGTCAGACATGAACTTAACATTAACCCACCCTACTGTATGTCAGACATGAACTTGACACCAACCCACTCTACTGTATGTGTCAGACATGAAATTGACACTAACCCACTCTACTGTATGTGTTATACATGAACTTGACACTAACACACTCTACTGTATGTCAGACATGAACTTGACATTAACCCACCCAACTGTATGTCAGACATGAACTTGACACTAACCCACTCTACTGTATGTCAGACATGAACTTGACATTAACCCACCCTACTGTATGTCAGACATGAACTTGACACTAACCCACTCTACTGTATGCCAGACATGAACTTAACATTAACCCACTCTACTGTATCTAACAGACATGAACTTGACATTAACCCACCCTACTGTATGTGTCAGACATTAACTTGACACTAACCCACCCTACTGTATGTCAGACATGAACGTGACATTAACCCACTCTACTGTATGTCAGACATGAACTTGACATTAACCCACATTACTGTATGTCAGACATGAACTTGACACTAACCCACTCTACTGTATTTCAGACATGAACTTGACATTAACCCACCCTACTGTATGTCAGACATGAACTTGACACTAACCCACTCTACTGTATGCCAGACATGAACTTAACATTAACCCACTCTACTGTATGTGTCAGACATGAACTTAACATTAACCCACCCTACTGTATGTCAGACATGAACTTGACACTAACCCACCCTACTGTATGTGTCAGACATGAACTTGACATTAACCCACCCTACTGTATGTCAGAAATGAACTTGACACTAACCCACTCTACTGTATGTCAGACATGAACTTGACATTAACCCACCCTACTGTATGTGTCAGACATGAACTTAACACTAACCCACTCTACTGTATGTGTCAGACATGAACTTAACATTAACCCACCCTACTGTATGTGTCAGACATGAACTTAACATTAACCCACCCTACTGTATGTGTCAGACATGAACTTAACATTTACCCACCCTACTGTATGTCAGACATGAACTTGACACTAACCCACCCTACTGTATGTCAGACATGAACTTGACACTAACCCACCCTACTGTATGTCAGACATGAACTTGACACTAACCCACCCTACTGTATGTCAGACATGAACTTGACATTAACCCACCCTACTGTATGTCAGACATGAACTTAACATTAATCCACCCTACTGTATGTGTCAGACATGAACTTAACATTAACCCACCCTTCTGTATGTCAGACATGAACTTGACACTAACCCACCCTACTGTATGTGTCAGACATGAACTTAACATCAACCCACCCTACTGTATGTGTCAGACATGAACTTGACACTAACCCACCCTACTGTATGTGTCAGACATGAACTTAACATTAACCCACCCTACTGTATGTGTCAGACATGAACTTAACATTAACCCACCCTACTGTATGTATCAGACATGAACTTAACATTAACCCACCCTACTGTATGTCAGACATGAACTTGACACTAACCCACCCTACTGTATGTCAGACATGAACTTGACACTAACCCACCCTACTGTATGTCAGACATGAACTTGACATTAACCCACTCTACTGTATCTAACAGACATGAACTTGACACTAACCCACCCTACTGTATGTATCAGACATGAACTTAACATTAACCCACCCTACTGTATGTCAGACATGAACTTGACACTAACCCACCCTACTGTATGTCAGACATGAACTTGACATTAACCCACTCTACTGTATCTAACAGACATGAACTTGACATTAACCCACTCTACTGTATGTCAGACATTAACTTGACACTAACCCACTCTACTGTATGTCAGACATGAACTTGACACTAACCCACTCTACTGTATGTCAGACATGAACTTGACACTAACCCACCCTACTGTATGTCAGACATGAACTTGACACTAACCCACCCTACTGTATGTCAGACATGAACTTGACACTAACCCACCCTACTGTATGTCAGACATGAACTTGACACTAACCCACTCTACTGTATGTCAGACATGAACTTGACATTAACCCACTCTACTGTATCTAACAGACATGAACTTGACATTAACCCACCCTACTGTATGTCAGACATTAACTTGACACTAACCCACCCTACTGTATGTCAGACATGAACTTGACACTAACCCACCCTACTGTATGTCAGAAATGAACTTGACATTAACCCACTCTACTGTATCTAACAGACATGAACTTGACATTAACCCACTCTACTGTATGTCAGACATTAACTTGACACTAACCCACTCTACTGTATGTCAGACATGAACTTGACACTAACCCACTCTACTGTATGTCAGACATGAACTTGACACTAACCCACCCTACTGTATGTCAGACATGAACTTGACACTAACCCACCCTACTGTATGTCAGACATGAACTTGACACTAACCCACCCTACTGTATGTCAGACATGAACTTGACACTAACCCACTCTACTGTATGTCAGACATGAACTTGACACTAACCCACCCTACTGTATGTCAGACATGAACTTGACACTAACCCACCCTACTGTATGTCAGACATGAACTTGACATTAACCCACTCTACTGAATGTGTCAGACATGAACTTGACACTAACCCACTCTACTGTATGTCAGACATGAACTTGACATTAACCCACCCTACTGTATGTCAGACATGAACTTGACATTAACCCACCCTACTGTATGTCAGACATGAACTTGACATTAACTCACTCTACTGTATCTAACAGACATGAACTTGACATTAACCCACCCTACTGTATGTCAGACATTAACTTGACACTAACCCACCCTACTGTATGTCAGACATGAACTTGACACTAACCCACCCTACTGTATGTCAGACATGAACTTAACATTAACCCACTCTACTGTATCTAACAGACATGAACTTGACATTAACCCACCCTACTGTATGTCAGACATTAACTTGACACTAACCCACCCTACTGTATGTCAGACATGAACTTGACATTAACCCACTCTACTGTATGTCAGACATGAACTTGACACTAACCCACCCTACTGTATGTCAGACATGAACTTGACATTAACCCACTCTACTGTATGTCAGACATGAACTTGACACTAACCCACCCTACTGTATGTGTCAGACATGAACTTAACATTAACCCACCCTACTGTATTTCAGACATAAACTTGACATTAAACCACCCTACTGTATGTCAGACATGAACTTGACACTAACACACTCTACTGTATTTCAGACATGAACTTGACATTAACCCACCCTACTGTATGTCAGACATGAACTTGACATTAACCCACTCTACTGTATGCCAGACATGAACTTAACATTAACCCACCCTACTGTATGTGTCAGACATGAACTTAACATTAACCCACCCTTCTGTATGTCAGACATGAACTTGACACTAACCCACCCTACTGTATGTGTCAGACATGAACTTGACATTAACAAACCCTACTGTATGTCAGACATGAACTTGACACTAACCCACTCTACTGTATGTCAGACATGAACTTGACATTAACCCACCCTACTGTATGTCAGACATGAACTTGACACTAATCCACTCTACTGTATGCCAGACATGAACTTAACATTAACCCACTCTACTGTATGTGTCAGACATGAACTTAACATTAACCCACCCTACTGTATGTCAGACATGAACTTGACACCAACCCACTCTACTGTATGTGTCAGACATGAAATTGACACTAACCCACTCTACTGTATGTGTTATACATGAACTTGACACTAACACACTCTACTGTATGTCAGACATGAACTTGACATTAACCCACCCAACTGTATGTCAGACATGAACTTGACACTAACCCACTCTACTGTATGTCAGACATGAACTTGACATTAACCCACCCTACTGTATGTCAGACATGAACTTGACACTAACCCACTCTACTGTATGCCAGACATGAACTTAACATTAACCCACTCTACTGTATCTAACAGACATGAACTTGACATTAACCCACCCTACTGTATGTGTCAGACATTAACTTGACACTAACCCACCCTACTGTATGTCAGACATGAACGTGACATTAACCCACTCTACTGTATGTCAGACATGAACTTGACATTAACCCACACTACTGTATGTCAGACATGAACTTGACACTAACCCACTCTACTGTATTTCAGACATGAACTTGACATTAACCCACCCTACTGTATGTCAGACATGAACTTGACACTAACCCACTCTACTGTATGCCAGACATGAACTTAACATTAACCCACTCTACTGTATGTGTCAGACATGAACTTAACATTAACCCACCCTACTGTATGTCAGACATGAACATAACATTAATCCACCCTACTGTATGTGTCAGACATGAACTTAACATTAACCCACCCTTCTGTATGTCAGACATGAACTTGACACTAACCCACCCTACTGTATGTGTCAGACATGAACTTAACATCAACCCACCCTACTGTATGTGTCAGACATGAACTTGACACTAACCCACCCTACTGTATGTGTCAGACATGAACTTAACATTAACCCACCCTACTGTATGTGTCAGACATGAACTTAACATTAACCCACCCTACTGTATGTATCAGACATGAACTTAACATTAACCCACCCTACTGTATGTCAGACATGAACTTGACACTAACCCACCCTACTGTATGTCAGACATGAACTTGACACTAACCCACCCTACTGTATGTCAGACATGAGCTTGACACTAACCCACCCTACTGTATGTCAGACATGAACTTGACATTAACCCACCCTACTGTATGTCAGACATGAACTTAACATTAACCCACCCTACTGTATGTGTCAGACATGAACTTAACATTAACCCACCCTTCTGTATGTCAGACATGAACTTGACACTAACCCACCCTACTGTATGTGTCAGACATGAACTTGACATTAACAAACCCTACTGTATGTCAGACATGAACTTGACACTAACCCACTCTACTGTATGTCAGACATGAACTTGACATTAACCCACCCTACTGTATGTCAGACATGAACTTGACACTAACCCACTCTACTGTATGCCAGACATGAACTTAACATTAACCCACTCTACTGTATGTGTCAGACATGAACTTGACATTAACCCACCCTACTGTATGTCAGACATGAACTTGACACCAACCCACTCTACTGTATGTGTCAGACATGAAATTGACACTAACCCACTCTACTGTATGTGTTATACATGAACTTGACACTAACACACTCTACTGTATGTCAAACATGAACTTGACATTAACCCACCCTACTGTATGTCAGACATGAACTTGACACTAACCCACTCTACTGTATGTCAGACATGAACTTGACATTAACCCACCCTACTGTATGTCAGACATGAACTTGACACTAACCCACTCTACTGTATGCCAGACATGAACTTAACATTAACCCACTCTACTGTATGTGTCAGACATGAACTTAACATTAACCCACCCTACTGTATGTCAGACATGAACTTGACACCAACCCACTCTACTGTATGTGTCAGACATGAAATTGACACTAACCCACTCTACTGTATGTGTTATACATGAACTTGACACTAACACACTCTACTGTATGTCAGACATGAACTTGACATTAACCCACCCTACTGTATGTCAGACATGAACTTGACACTAACCCACTCTACTGTATGTCAGACATGAACTTGACATTAACCCACGCTACTGTATGTCAGACATGTTCTTGACATTAACCCACTCTACTGTATCTAACAGACATGAACTTGACATTAACCCACCCTACTGTATGTCAGACATTAACTTGACACTAACCCACCCTACTGTATGTCAGACATGAACTTGACACTAACCCACCCTACTGTATGTCAGACATGAACTTAACATTAACCCACTCTACTGTATCTAACAGACATTAACTTGACACTAACCCACCCTACTGTATGTCAGACATGAACGTGACATTAACCCAATCTACTGTATGTCAGACATGAACTTGACATTAACCCACCCTACTGTATGTCAGACATGAACTTGACACTAACCCACTCTACTGTATTTCAGACATGAACTTGACATTAACACACCCTACTGTATGTCAGACATGAACTTGACACTAACCCACTCTACTGTATGCCAGACATGAACTTAACATTAACCCACTCTACTGTATGTGTCAGACATGAACTTAACATTAACCCACCCTACTGTATGTCAGACATGAACTTGACACTAACCCACCCTACTGTATGTGTCAGACATGAACTTGACATTAACCCACCCTACTGTATGTCAGAAATGAACTTGACACTAACCCACTCTACTGTATGTCAGACATGAACTTGACATTAACCCACCCTACTGTATGTGTCAGACATGAACTTAACACTAACCCACTCTACTCTATGTGTCAGACATGAACTTAACATTAACCCACCCTACTGTATGTGTCAGACATGAACTTAACATTAACCCACCCTACTGTATGTGTCAGACATGAACTTAACATTAACCCACCCTACTGTATGTCAGACATGAACTTGACACTAACCCACCCTACTGTATGTCAGACATGAACTTGACATTAACCCACCCTACTGTATGTCAGACATGAACTTGACACTAACCCACCCTACTGTATGTCAGACATGAACTTGACACTAACCCACCCTACTGTATGTCAGACATGAACTTGACACTAACCCACCCTACTGTATGTCAGACATGAACTTGACATTAACCCACCCTACTGTATGTCAGACATGAACTTAACATTAACCCACCCTACTGTATGTGTCAGACATGAACTTAACATTAACCCACCCTTCTGTATGTCAGACATGAACTTGACACTAACCCACCCTACTGTATGTGTCAGACATGAACTTGACATTAACAAACCCTACTGTATGTCAGACATGAACTTGACACTAACCCACTCTACTGTATGTCAGACATGAACTTGACATTAACCCACCCTACTGTATGTCAGACATGAACTTGACACTAACCCACTCTACTGTATGCCAGACATGAACTTAACATTAACCCACTCTACTGTATGTGTCAGACATGAACTTAACATTAACCCACCCTACTGTATGTCAGACATGAACTTGACACCAACCCACTCTACTGTATGTGTCAGACATGAAATTGACACTAACCCACTCTACTGTATGTGTTATACATGAACTTGACACTAACACACTCTACTGTATGTCAAACATGAACTTGACATTAACCCACCCTACTGTATGTCAGACATGAACTTGACACTAACCCACTCTACTGTATGTCAGACATGAACTTGACATTAACCCACCCTACTGTATGTCAGACATGAACTTGACACTAACGCACTCTACTGTATGCCAGACATGAACTTAACATTAACCCACTCTACTGTATGTGTCAGACATGAACTTAACATTAACCCACCCTACTGTATGTCAGACATGAACTTGACACCAACCCACTCTACTGTATGTGTCAGACATGAAATTGACACTAACCCACTCTACTGTATGTGTTATACATGAACTTGACACTAACACACTCTACTGTATGTCAGACATGAACTTGACATTAACCCACCCTACTGTATGTCAGACATGAACTTGACACTAACCCACTCTACTGTATGTCAGACATGAACTTGACATTAACCCACCCTACTGTATGTCAGACATTAAATTGACACTAACCCACCCTACTGTATGTCAGACATGAACTTGACACTAACCCACCCTACTGTATGTCAGACATGAACTTAACATTAACCCACTCTACTGTATCTAACAGACATTAACTTGACACTAACCCACCCTACTGTATGTCAGACATGAACGTGACATTAACCCAATCTACTGTATGTCAGACATGAACTTGACATTAACCCACCCTACTGTATGTCAGACATGAACTTGACACTAACCCACTCTACTGTATGCCAGACATGAACTTAACATTAACCCACTCTACTGTATGTGTCAGACATGAACTTAACATTAACCCACCCTACTGTATGTCAGACATGAACTTGACACTAACCCACCCTACTGTATGTGTCAGACATGAACTTGACATTAACCCACCCTACTGTATGTCAGACATGAACTTGACACTAACCCACTCTACTGTATGTCAGACATGAACTTGACATTAACCCACCCTACTGTATGTGTCAGACATGAACTTAACACTAACCCACTCTACTCTATGTGTCAGACATGAACTTAACATTAACCCACCCTACTGTATGTGTCAGACATGAACTTAACATTAACCCACCCTACTGTATGTGTCAGACATGAACTTAACATTAACCCACCCTACTGTATGTCAGACATGAACTTGACACTAACCCACCCTACTGTATGTCAGACATGAACTTGACACTAACCCACCCTACTGTATGTCAGACATGAACTTGACACTAACCCACCCTACTGTATGTCAGACATGAACTTGACATTAACCCACCCTACTGTATGTCAGACATGAACTTAACATTAACCCACCCTACTGTATGTGTCAGACATGAACTTAACATTAACCCACCCTTCTGTATGTCAGACATGAACTTGACACTAACCCACCCTACTGTATGTGTCAGACATGAACTTGACATTAAGCAACCGTACTGTATGTCAGACATGAACTTGACACTAACCCACTCTACTGTATGTCAGACATGAACTTGACATTAACCCACCCTACTGTATTTCAGACATGAACTTGACATTAACCCACCCTACTGTATGTCAGACATGAACTTGACACTAACCCACTCTACTGTATGCCAGACATGAACTTAACATTAACCCACTCTACTGTATGTGTCAGACATGAACTTAACATTAACCCACCCTACTGTATGTCAGACATGAACTTGACACTAACCCACTCTACTGTATGTGTTAGACATGAACTTGACACTAACCCACTCTACTGTATGTGTTATACATGAACTTGACACTAACCCACCCTACTGTATGTCAGACATGAACTTAACATTAACCCACTCTACTGTATGTCAGACATGAACTTGACATTAACCCACCCTACTGTATGTCAGAGATGAACTTGACACTAACCCACTCTACTGTATGTGTCAGACATGAACTTGACACTAACCCACCCTACTGTATGTCAGACATGAACTTGACACTAACCCACCCTACTGTATGTGTCAGACATGAACTTGACACTAACCCACTCTACTGTATGTGTTATACATGAACTTGACACTAACACACTCTACTGTATGTCAGACATGAACTTGACATTAACCCACCCTACTGTATGTCAGACATGAACTTGACACTAACCCACTCTACTGTATGTCAGACATGAACTTGACATTAACCCACGCTACTGTATGTCAGACATGTTCTTGACATTAACCCACTCTACTGTATCTAACAGACATGAACTTGACATTAACCCACCCTACTGTATGTCAGACATTAACTTGACACTAACCCACCCTACTGTATGTCAGACATGAACTTGACACTAACCCACCCTACTGTATGTCAGACATGAACTTAACATTAACCCACTCTACTGTATCTAACAGACATTAACTTGACACTAACCCACCCTACTGTATGTCAGACATGAACGTGACATTAACCCAATCTACTGTATGTCAGACATGAACTTGACATTAACCCACCCTACTGTATGTCAGACATGAACTTGACACTAACCCACTCTACTGTATTTCAGACATGAACTTGACATTAACACACCCTACTGTATGTCAGACATGAACTTGACACTAACCCACTCTACTGTATGCCAGACATGAACTTAACATTAACCCACTCTACTGTATGTGTCAGACATGAACTTAACATTAACCCACCCTACTGTATGTCAGACATGAACTTGACACTAACCCACCCTACTGTATGTGTCAGACATGAACTTGACATTAACCCACCCTACTGTATGTCAGAAATGAACTTGACACTAACCCACTCTACTGTATGTCAGACATGAACTTGACATTAACCCACCCTACTGTATGTGTCAGACATGAACTTAACACTAACCCACTCTACTCTATGTGTCAGACATGAACTTAACATTAACCCACCCTACTGTATGTGTCAGACATGAACTTAACATTAACCCACCCTACTGTATGTGTCAGACATGAACTTAACATTAACCCACCCTACTGTATGTCAGACATGAACTTGACACTAACCCACCCTACTGTATGTCAGACATGAACTTGACATTAACCCACCCTACTGTATGTCAGACATGAACTTGACACTAACCCACCCTACTGTATGTCAGACATGAACTTGACACTAACCCACCCTACTGTATGTCAGACATGAACTTGACACTAACCCACCCTACTGTATGTCAGACATGAACTTGACATTAACCCACCCTACTGTATGTCAGACATGAACTTAACATTAACCCACCCTACTGTATGTGTCAGACATGAACTTAACATTAACCCACCCTTCTGTATGTCAGACATGAACTTGACACTAACCCACCCTACTGTATGTGTCAGACATGAACTTGACATTAACAAACCCTACTGTATGTCAGACATGAACTTGACACTAACCCACTCTACTGTATGTCAGACATGAACTTGACATTAACCCACCCTACTGTATGTCAGACATGAACTTGACACTAACCCACTCTACTGTATGCCAGACATGAACTTAACATTAACCCACTCTACTGTATGTGTCAGACATGAACTTAACATTAACCCACCCTACTGTATGTCAGACATGAACTTGACACCAACCCACTCTACTGTATGTGTCAGACATGAAATTGACACTAACCCACTCTACTGTATGTGTTATACATGAACTTGACACTAACACACTCTACTGTATGTCAAACATGAACTTGACATTAACCCACCCTACTGTATGTCAGACATGAACTTGACACTAACCCACTCTACTGTATGTCAGACATGAACTTGACATTAACCCACCCTACTGTATGTCAGACATGAACTTGACACTAACGCACTCTACTGTATGCCAGACATGAACTTAACATTAACCCACTCTACTGTATGTGTCAGACATGAACTTAACATTAACCCACCCTACTGTATGTCAGACATGAACTTGACACCAACCCACTCTACTGTATGTGTCAGACATGAAATTGACACTAACCCACTCTACTGTATGTGTTATACATGAACTTGACACTAACACACTCTACTGTATGTCAGACATGAACTTGACATTAACCCACCCTACTGTATGTCAGACATGAACTTGACACTAACCCACTCTACTGTATGTCAGACATGAACTTGACATTAACCCACCCTACTGTATGTCAGACATTAAATTGACACTAACCCACCCTACTGTATGTCAGACATGAACTTGACACTAACCCACCCTACTGTATGTCAGACATGAACTTAACATTAACCCACTCTACTGTATCTAACAGACATTAACTTGACACTAACCCACCCTACTGTATGTCAGACATGAACGTGACATTAACCCAATCTACTGTATGTCAGACATGAACTTGACATTAACCCACCCTACTGTATGTCAGACATGAACTTGACACTAACCCACTCTACTGTATGCCAGACATGAACTTAACATTAACCCACTCTACTGTATGTGTCAGACATGAACTTAACATTAACCCACCCTACTGTATGTCAGACATGAACTTGACACTAACCCACCCTACTGTATGTGTCAGACATGAACTTGACATTAACCCACCCTACTGTATGTCAGAAATGAACTTGACACTAACCCACTCTACTGTATGTCAGACATGAACTTGACATTAACCCACCCTACTGTATGTGTCAGACATGAACTTAACACTAACCCACTCTACTCTATGTGTCAGACATGAACTTAACATTAACCCACCCTACTGTATGTGTCAGACATGAACTTAACATTAACCCACCCTACTGTATGTGTCAGACATGAACTTAACATTAACCCACCCTACTGTATGTCAGACATGAACTTGACACTAACCCACCCTACTGTATGTCAGACATGAACTTGACACTAACCCACCCTACTGTATGTCAGACATGAACTTGACACTAACCCACCCTACTGTATGTCAGACATGAACTTGACATTAACCCACCCTACTGTATGTCAGACATGAACTTAACATTAACCCACCCTACTGTATGTGTCAGACATGAACTTAACATTAACCCACCCTTCTGTATGTCAGACATGAACTTGACACTAACCCACCCTACTGTATGTGTCAGACATGAACTTGACATTAAGCAACCGTACTGTATGTCAGACATGAACTTGACACTAACCCACTCTACTGTATGTCAGACATGAACTTGACATTAACCCACCCTACTGTATTTCAGACATGAACTTGACATTAACCCACCCTACTGTATGTCAGACATGAACTTGACACTAACCCACTCTACTGTATGCCAGACATGAACTTAACATTAACCCACTCTACTGTATGTGTCAGACATGAACTTAACATTAACCCACCCTACTGTATGTCAGACATGAACTTGACACTAACCCACTCTACTGTATGTGTTAGACATGAACTTGACACTAACCCACTCTACTGTATGTGTTATACATGAACTTGACACTAACCCACCCTACTGTATGTCAGACATGAACTTAACATTAACCCACTCTACTGTATGTCAGACATGAACTTGACATTAACCCACCCTACTGTATGTCAGAGATGAACTTGACACTAACCCACTCTACTGTATGTGTCAGACATGAACTTGACACTAACCCACCCTACTGTATGTCAGACATGAACTTGACACTAACCCACCCTACTGTATGTGTCAGACATGAACTTGACACTAACCCACTCTACTGTATGTGTCAGACATGAACTTAACATTAACCCACCCTACTGTATGTCAGACATGAACTTGACACTAACCCACTCTACTGTATGTCAGACATGAACTTGACATTAACCCACCCTACTGTATGTCAGACATGAACTTGACACTAACCCACTCTACTGTATGCCAGACATGAACTTAACATTAACCCACTCTACTGTATGTGTCAGACATGAACTTAACATTAACCCACCCTACTGTATGTCAGACATGAACTTGACACCAACCCACTCTACTGTATGTGTCAGACATGAAATTGACACTAACCCACTCTACTGTATGTGTTATACATGAACTTGACACTAACACACTCTACTGTATGTCAAACATGAACTTGACATTAACCCACCCTACTGTATGTCAGACATGAACTTGACACTAACCCACTCTACTGTATGTCAGACATGAACTTGACATTAACCCACCCTACTGTATGTCAGACATGAACTTGACACTAACCCACTCTACTGTATGCCAGACATGAACTTAACATTAACCCACTCTACTGTATGTGTCAGACATGAACTTAACATTAACCCACCCTACTGTATGTCAGACATGAACTTGACACCAACCCACTCTACTGTATGTGTCAGACATGAAATTGACACTAACCCACTCTACTGTATGTGTTATACATGAACTTGACACTAACACACTCTACTGTATGTCAGACATGAACTTGACATTAACCCACCCTACTGTATGTCAGACATGAACTTGACACTAACCCACTCTACTGTATGTCAGACATGAACTTGACATTAACCCACCCTACTGTATGTCAGACATTAACTTGACACTAACCCACCCTACTGTATGTCAGACATGAACTTGACACTAACCCACCCTACTGTATGTCAGACATGAACTTAACATTAACCCACTCTACTGTATCTAACAGACATTAACTTGACACTAACCCACCCTACTGTATGTCAGACATGAACGTGACATTAACCCAATCTACTGTATGTCAGACATGAACTTGACATTAACCCACCCTACTGTATGTCAGACATGAACTTGACACTAACCCACTCTACTGTATGCCAGACATGAACTTAACATTAACCCACTCTACTGTATGTGTCAGACATGAACTTAACATTAACCCACCCTACTGTATGTCAGACATGAACTTGACACTAACCCACCCTACTGTATGTGTCAGACATGAACTTGACATTAACCCACCCTACTGTATGTCAGAAATGAACTTGACACTAACCCACTCTACTGTATGTCAGACATGAACTTGACATTAACCCACCCTACTGTATGTGTCAGACATGAACTTAACACTAACCCACTCTACTCTATGTGTCAGACATGAACTTAACATTAACCCACCCTACTGTATGTGTCAGACATGAACTTAACATTAACCCACCCTACTGTATGTGTCAGACATGAACTTAACATTAACCCACCCTACTGTATGTCAGACATGAACTTGACACTAACCCACCCTACTGTATGTCAGACATGAACTTGACACTAACCCACCCTACTGTATGTCAGACATGAACTTGACACTAACCCACCCTACTGTATGTCAGACATGAACTTGACATTAACCCACCCTACTGTATGTCAGACATGAACTTAACATTAACCCACCCTACTGTATGTGTCAGACATGAACTTAACATTAACCCACCCTTCTGTATGTCAGACATGAACTTGACACTAACCCACCCTACTGTATGTGTCAGACATGAACTTGACATTAAGCAACCGTACTGTATGTCAGACATGAACTTGACACTAACCCACTCTACTGTATGTCAGACATGAACTTGACATTAACCCACCCTACTGTATTTCAGACATGAACTTGACATTAACCCACCCTACTGTATGTCAGACATGAACTTGACACTAACCCACTCTACTGTATGCCAGACATGAACTTAACATTAACCCACCCTACTGTATGTCAGACATGAACTTGACACTAACCCACTCTACTGTATGTGTTAGACATGAACTTGACACTAACCCACTCTACTGTATGTTTTATACATGAACTTGACACTAACCCACCCTACTGTATGTCAGACATGAACTTAACATTAACCCACTCTACTGTATGTCAGACATGAACTTGACATTAACCCACCCTACTGTATGTCAGAGATGAACTTGACACTAACCCACTCTACTGTATGTGTCAGACATGAACTTGACACTAACCCACCCTACTGTATGTCAGACATGAACTTGACACTAACCCACCCTACTGTATGTGTCAGACATGAACTTGACACTAACCCACTCTACTGTATGTGTCAGACATGAACTTAACATTAACCCACCCTACTGTATGTCAGACATGAACTTGACACTAACCCACTCTACTGTATGTCAGACATGAACTTGACACTAACCCACCCTACTGTATGTCAGACATGAACTTGACACTAACCCACTCTACTGTATGTGTCAGACATGAACTTGACACTAACCCACCCTACTGTATATGTTAGACCTGAACTTGACACCTATGCATGTTTGTACCAGTAGGTAGACTAAGTTACAGGGAAATTGTGAATACCTATTTACCTAAATTAGCATTTTTGTGCTTCATATCCAAATAATCTTTAAGTAACGTCATTGAGTTACAAAATACGTGTTTAGATGCTTTAGGGGGATTTGGACATGAAGTGTGAAAATGCTAATATACAGTGACTTCAGAAAGTATTCACAACCCTTGACTTTTTCCACATTTTGTTGTGTTTCAAGGTGGGATTAAAATGGATTTAATTGTCTTTTTTTTCTCAACGATCTACACAAAATTCTCTAAGTAGTAAAAGAATTGCAAGTTTGTAAAAAAAACTTGTGCAATATAAAACAATAATATATCTTTATTTCATAAGTATTCAACCCTCTGTCAATACATGTTAGAATCACCTTTGGCAGTGATTACAGCTGTGAGTCTTTCTGGGGATGTCTCTTAAGAGCTTTGAACACCTGGATTGTACAGTATTTGCCCATGATTCTTTAAAAAAATTATTAAAGTTGGTTGTTGATCATTGCTAGGCAGACATTTTCAAGTCTTGCCATACATTTTCAACCTGATTTAAGTCAAAACTGTAACTAGGCCATTCAGGAACATTCAGTGGCATCTTGGTAAGCAACTCCAGTGTATATTTGGCCTGTTTTAGGTTATTGTCCTGCTGAAAGGTGAATTTGTCTCCCAGCGTCTGGTGAAAAGAAGACTGAACCAGGTTTTAGCCTGTGCTTAGCTCTATTACATTTCTTTTTCTCTGAAAAAACTCCCTTGCCAATGACAAGCATACCAGTAACATGATGCAGTCATCACTATGCATGAAAATATGAGGTACTCAGTGAGGTATTACGTTGGATTTGGCCCAAACATAACACTTTGCATTCAGGACATAAAGTTAATTTCTTTGCCACATTTTTTACAGATTTAATACAGGTAATTCTATGTGTGGGGTACAGAGATGAAGTAGTCATTATAAAATCCATGCAACTTATTATGTGACTTGTTAAGCAAATTTGACTCAGTAACTTATTTAGGCTTGCAATAACAAAGGGGTTGAATACTTATTGACTCAAGACATTTCAGCTTTCAATTTGTAATTAATTGCCACGCATACTCCCGTTCCCTCTCTCCGGCGCTCAACCTCAGCGGTCTACTAACCACCTTTCCTGGCAACACACATTACGCACACCTTCTCCCCATCATCTGGGAGAGCCGGTGCTCCACACTCTATTCTGCAGTGGACTGAGCTAGGAGGTCCTGACAGAGTTGGCATGTCGGGATGACAGCATATCCTTGGATGCTCTCATCGTGATGGCCATCCGTCTGGATAACGTTCTTCGGGAGCGCCGGTGCCCACCTCGCCTTCCTCCTTTGGGTGTCCTGAGGCAGAGCCTGAACCCATGGAGGTAGGGGCCACACACCTCTCTGCGGCATCGCTGGAGACAGCTGGGGTTCTGTCCCTTTCTGGTTCCCATTTCACTGGCTGGCTGACCGTCAAGTGTTGTCTCTACAGCTCTAGTGGACTCCGGTGGCACTGGGAACTTTATGAACTTAACTTCATACTTGCTCTCTTTTTCCTGTCCAAGCCCTGGATATGTGACCATTGGGATCAGGCACAAGTATGCATATCACAGCTTCACTCACCCTCACAGTGGGACTCAAGCACCAAGAAAGCCTTCTCTTCATCATCACCACCATACAAAGTCATCCTCGGCCTCTCATGGCTCCAACTTCAAAACCCCACCATCTCCTGGTTGAGGATGAGAATCACCGCCTGGGGACCAGGATCCCGGAGGACCTGCTTTCCCACGCCCTATGGTCCCACATAAGCTGGAGGGCACTCACAGGATCCTCCACCAATCAATCTGTCCTCCCAACTCGTTGGCCCTGTGTGTTGGGATGAAGATGTGGACATCCGCCAGGCTCTAGAGAGGGAACCTGCTCCTGCTACCTTACCTCTAGAGCGCATCGACGCCCCATGGGTGTGAGAGATCGACTGTTGACCTGGGCACACACATCCCTTGCTGCTGGAAACCCAAGTATCACCCACACCATCCAATCCCTCCGATAAGTGCTGGTGGCCCACCTTGGCACAGGATGAAGCCCACTATGTCAACTCTTGCACCGTATCTATCCAATCCAAATCTCCCCGGCACTCTCCAGCAGGGAAACTACTTCCCCTTCCCATGCCTCAGCGGCTTTAGTCACATCTGTCAATAGACTTTGTAGTTGATTTCCCCCTTTCTGAGGATTTTACCACTATTATGGTTGTTGTTGACAGATTCTCTAAATCCTGCCATTTTATCCCTCTCTCTGGTCTACCTACCACTCTCTGTAGCTGAGGCACTATTCCAGCACGTCTTCCGGCAATATGGCCTTCCGGAGGACATTGTTTTGACCATGGTCCCCAATTCAAATCGCAGGTCTGGAAAGCCTTTATGGAGAAGCTGGGGGCCACTGTCAGCCTCACATCCGGGTACCAACCTCAGTCCAAAGGGCAGGTGGAGAGGACCAACCAGGAGCTGAGGAGGTTCCTAAGGAGTCACTGCCAGGACCAGCAGGCGGAGTGGGCCCGGATCCTTCCCTGGGAGGAATACACCCAGAAATCACTTTGTTACTCCTCCACCGGGCTGACTCCCTTCCATTGAGTCCTGGGATATCAACTGGCTCAGCCTCTGTGGACTCCAAGCCAGATCAAGGCCCCTGCAGGGGATGAGTGGTTCCGAAATACAGAGGAGGTGTGGAACGCCAACCACGTGAGGCTCCAGCGCGCTCTCCACCAGGAACCTCCCGCTCAGCCTTCCCTGCTGGAAACTGAGCCCCTGGTTTTTAGGGCCCTTCAAGGTCCTCCGAAGGGTTAATGAGGTAACTTAACATTTACAACTTCCCACCAACTACCGGATCTCACCCTCTTTTCATGTTTCCCTCCTCAGGCCGGTGGATCCTGGTCCACTTGCTGATCCTGTCTTCTGTGACACCCCTCCGCCTCCCCTGGACATCGATGGGTCCCCTGCCTATGCCATCAGGCCCCTGCTGGACTCGTGGGGGTCAGCTTCAGTACCTTCAGTACCAGTACCCCTCCCAGTCCGGCGGCCGACATCCTGGACCCCAACATTGTCCACGATTTCCATCTCCGCAGTCCAGACCGGCCCACTCCTCGCCCTCGGGGCCATCCTTCTGTTTGGTGTTGTCCTGCTGCTGCAGCCGCATGTTGGGGGGACACTATCACACCTACTCCTGTTCCCTCTCTCCCGCGCTCGATGTTGCCAGTCAACTGACCACAGGTCCTGGCAACCCAAATTACACACACCTGGCAACCATTATTACACACCTGCTCTCCATCGTTATACACACCTGTACTTCATCATTACCTTGATCACTTCCCTTTTATTTAGCCCTCAGTAGCCTCTGTCTTCAGGCAGTATTGGTTTTGTTCACGTTCAGTACACTTCTCCTGTTTTGTTTATCTGCTTATTGTCAATATTAAACTCACCTTCTGCACCTGCTTCCTGACTCCTAGCGTATACATTACATTCATTTGTAAACTTTTCTGCAAACAGAATTCCACTTTGACATTATTAGGCCATTGACATACAATCTCAATGTAATCCATTTTAAATTCAGGCTGGAACACAACAAAACGTGGAAAATGTCAAGGGGTGTGAATACTTTCTGAAGGCCAGTGGCGGTCAGTGGCGTTTACGATGAGGGAGGCCGATCATTATTTTTGAGCATGGCCTTATTTTTATTACAGCATATTCAAAGACTGTCATTAATATTCCATTCACCCAGCTCGATCTAAAATCGATACATTTAGGTTAAAACATGATAGTACAATTTTCCCTATACCCATCATGAGGTTGCTACAACCTAGCCTATGAATGAAAGTTTACAACGTACACTACCATTCAAAAGATTGGGGTCACAAGCCTGATCACGAACAACAACGAGACAGCCTATAGGGAGGAGGTCAGAGACCTGGCCATGTGGTGCCAGGACAACAACCTCTCCCTCAATGTGATCAAGACAAAGGAGATGATTGTGGACTACAGGAAAAAGAGGACCGAGCACGCCCCCATTCTCATCGACGGGGCTGCAGTGGAGCAGGTTGAGAGCTACAAGTTCCTTGGTGTCCACATCACCAACATAACATGGTCCAAGCACACCAAGACAGTCGTGATGCGACAAAACCTATTCCCCCTCAGGAGACTGAAAAGATTTGGCATTGGTCCTCAGATCCTCAAAAGGTTCTACAGCTGCACGATGATCTTGACTGGTTGCATCACTGCCTGGTATGGCAACTACTCTGCCTCTGACCATAAGGCACAACAGAGGGTAGTGCGAACGGCCCAGTACATCACTGGGGCCAAGCTTCCTGTCGTCCAGGACCTCTATACCAGGTGGTGTCAGAGGAAGGCCCTAAAAATTGACTCCAGCCACCCTAGTCATAGACAGTTCTCTCTGCTACCGCACGGCAAGCGGTACCGGAACGCCAAGTCTAGGTCCTTGAGGCTTCTTAACAGCTTCTGCCCCCAAGCCATAAGACTCCTGAACATCTAGTCAAATGGCTACCCAGACTATTTGTATTGCCCCCCCCCCCCACACCACTCTCTGTTGTCATCTATGCATAATCACTTTAATAACTCTACCTACATGTACATACTACCTCAACTAACCGGTGCCCGCACATTGACTCTGTACCGGCACCCCCCGTATATATAGTTCATTTTTACTGCTGCTCTTTAATTACTTGTTACTTTTATCTCTTATTCTTATCCATATTTTTAGGGGAAACTGCACTGTTGGTTAGGGGCTCGTTGTCAAAATCTCCCTAGGAGAGGTGGGGGGGTGAAGTCAGGCGCAGGAGACTAAATATACAGAGAAAGCGTTTATTCCAGAGTCCTTCAAAATAAACAGGCACAGGACCAGAATAAGCAGTCCACACAAATGGTCCGGAACGCAGTCCAGAAAATACACCTGTCTAAATAAGCCAAAGACATAAAATGCTACCAAAAACCACGACAGGGAAAACAAAACAATCCCGCACGAACCCAAACTGGTAGGGCGAGAATAAATACCCCACTAATGAACCTAAACAAGAAACAGGTGAAACACAAGACAGACCAAACCAAATGACAAGGAAAAGGGATTGGTGGCAGCTAGTAGACCGGTGACGACGACCGCCGAGCGCCGCCCAAACAGGAAGAGGAGCCACCTTCAGTAGAAGTCGTGACAGTACCCCCCCCGATGTGCGGCTCCCAGAGCGCGCCGACGCTGGCCTCGAGGACGACCCGGAGGGCGAGGCGCATGGCGATCCGGATGGAGGCTGTGGAACTCACCCAGCAGTGATGGGTCCAAGATGTCCCCCACTGGTACCCAGCACCTCTCCTCCGGACCGTACCCCTTCCAATCCACAAGGTACTGCAGGCCCCCCACCCGACGCCTAGAGTCCAAGATGGAACGGACTGTGTACGCCGGGGCCCCCTCGATGTCCAGGGGGGGGCGGAGGGACCTCCCACACCTCAACGTCCTGAAGTGGACCAGCTACCACTGGCCTGAGGAGAGACACATGAAACGAGGGGTTAATACGATAGTAAGGGGGAAGCTGTAACCTGTAACACACCTCGTTTATTCTCTTCAGGACTTTAAATGGCCCCACAAACCACAGGCCCAGCTTCCGGCAGGGCAGGTGGAGGGGCAGGTTCCGTGTCAAGAGCCAGACCCGGTCCCCCGGCGTGAACACGGGAGCCTCACTGCGGTGGTGGTCAGCGCTCTCCTTCTGCCATCCACCAGCCTGTTTCAGGGATTCCTGGATGGCTCTCCAGGTCTCCTTTGAGCGCTGCACCCATTCCTCCACTGCAGGAGCCTCGGTCTGGCTCTGATGCCATGGTGCCAGGACCGGCTGGTAACCCAACACGCACTGAAAAGGCGACAGGTTCGTGGAAGAGTGGCGGAGGGAATTTTGAGCCATCTCGGCCCATGGGACGAACCTCGCCCACTCTCCTGGCTGGTCCTGGCAATAGGACCGCAGAAACCTGCCCACATCCTGATTCACTCTCTCCACATGTCCATTACTCTCGGGGTGAAAACCCGAGGTCAGGCTGATCAAGATCCCCAGACTCTCCATAAACGCCCTCCAATCCCGGGACGTGAACTGGGGACGCCGATCAGAAACTATGTCCTCAGGCACCCCGTAGTGCCGGAAGACGTGTGTAAACAGGGCCCCCATGGTCTGTAGGGTCGTAGGAAGACCGGGCAAAGGGAGGAGACGGCAGGACTTAGAAAACCGATCCACAACAACCAGAATCGTGGTGTTCCCCTGTGACGGAGGAAGATCGGTGAGGAAGTCCACCGACAGGTGGGACCACGGCCGCTGTGGAACGGGGAGGGGCTGTAACTTCCCTCTAGGCAGGTGTCTAGGAGCCTTACACTGGGCACACACCGAACAGGAGGAGACAAAAACCCTCACGCCCCTTGCCAACGTGGGCCACCAGTACTTCGCTCTAAGACCCCACACTGTCCGCTCAATACCCGGATGACCAGAGAAGGGTAGCGTGTGAGCCCACCTGATCAATCTATCGCAAACACCAAGCGGGACGTACCTCCGGCCAGCAGGATACTGTGGTGGAGCAGGTTCGGACCGTGACGCCTGCTCGATGTCCGCGTCGCCCTCCCATACCACCGGTGCCACCAGACAAGAGGCCTGAAGTATGGGGGTGGGATCGATGGACCGCTCCTCGGTATCATAGAGACGGGACAGTGCGTCGGTTTTAGCGTTACGGGAACCTGGTCTATATGAGATGGTGAAATAGAATCTGGTGAAAACCATCGCCCACCTTGCCTGATGAGGATTCAGTCTCCTCGCAATCCTGGATGTACTCCAGATTACGGTGGTCAGTCCAGATAAGAAAAGGGTGTTGCGCCCCCTCAAGCCAATGTCTCCACACAGAGCTTTTACCACAGCCAGCAACTCCCTGTCCCCCACATCATTGTTTCGCTCCACCGGACTGAGCTTCCTTGAAAAGAAAGCGCAGGGGCGAAGCTTTAGGGGCATGCCCGAGCGCTGTGATAGCACGGCTCCAACACCAGCCTCGGACGTGTCCACCTCCACTATGAATAGCAAAGAGGGGTCCGGATGCGCCAGCACGGGAGCATCGGTAAACAGAGCCTTCAGACGACCAAAAGCTCTGTCCGCTTCTGCCGACCACCGCAAACGCACTAGCCCCCCCTTCAGCAGTGAGGAAATGGGAGCAGCCACCTGCCCAAAGCCCCGGATAAACCTCCGGTAGTAATTGGCTAACCCTAAAATCCGCTGCACCTCTTTTACCGTGGTCGGAGTCGGCCAATTACGCACGGCCGCAATGCGGTCACACTCCATCACCACCCCAGATGTGGAAATGCGATACCCCAGGAAAGAGACGGCTTGTTTGCTGAACACACATTTCTTGGCCTTGACATACAGGTCATGCTCCAACAGTCGCCCAAGCACCCTGCGCACCAGAGACACATGCGCGGCACGTGTGGCGGAATAGATCAGAATGTCATCGATGTACACCACCACACCCTGCCCGTGCAGGTCCCTGAGAATCTCGTCTACAAAGGATTGCAAAATGGCTGGAGCATTCTTCAACCCATACGGCATGACGAGGTACTCATAATGGCCAGATGTGGTACTAAATGCGGTTTCCCCTCATCTCTTTCTCGGATACGCACCAAGTTATACACGCTCCTGAGATACAGTTTTGTGAAAAAGCGTGCTCCGTGAAATGACTCCACCGCCATGGCGATGAGAGGTAGCAGGTAACTGAACCCCACTGTGATGGAATTAAGACCTCTATAGTCAATGCACGGATGCAGACCTCCCTCCTTTTTCTTCACAAAAAAGAAACTCGAGGAGGTGGGTGACGTGGATGGCCGAATGTATCCCTGCCTCAGAGATTCGGTGACATATGTCTCCATAGCCTTCATCTCCTCCTGTGACAGGGGATACACGTGACTCCTGGGAAGTGCAGCGTTAACCTGGAGGTTTATTGCACAATCCCCTCGTCGATGAGGTGGTAATTGGGTCGCCCTCTTTTTACAGAAAGCGATAGCCAAATCGGCATATTCGGACGGAATGCGCACAGTGGAGACTTGGTCCGGACTCTCCACCGTAGTCGCACCGATGGAAACTCCCACACACCTACCCTAATTTTGGGATTGTGATAAGCCAACCAGGGAATCCCCAGCACCACTGGAAACGCAGGAGAATCGATGAGGAAGAGGCTAATCCGCTCCTCATGACCCTCCCGCGTTACCATGACCAGTGGAATCGTGGCCTCCCTGACCCGAGTGGTCGACTATCTAGGGCATGCACGAGGAAGGGTTGGTCCAACTGAACCAAAGGAATCCCTAACTTACTCGCGAACCCACGGTCCATAAAACTCCCCGCTATGCCTGAATCTACTAGCGCCTTATGCTGGCAATGAGGGGAAAACTCAGGAAAAGAAACCAACACATACATATGGCCGACAGGGAGCTCTGGGTGAGCCTGGTGCGGACTCTCCTGAGGTGTCCGAGTAGTGCTCTGCCTGCACTCTCAACTCCCAGACGAGCTCCTCCAGCACCAGTCAGCAGTGTGTCCTCTCCGACCACAACTGGTGCAGGAGGAGGCTCCTCCTCCAGTCGACCTAGCTGCAGCACCCCCCAACTCCATGGGCGTCAGAACAGGAGTGCTGGGTGGTGGAACGAACAGGGCCCGATCAGGACGCCCACGAGCAGCCAGGAAGTTGTCCAATCTGATGGACATGTCGATCAGTTGGTCTAGAGTAAGGGTGGTATCTCAACAAGCTAGCTCCCTGCGGACGTCCTCTCGTAGGCTGCACCTATAATGGTCCATGAGGGCCCTGTCATTCCACCCCGCGCCGGCAGCCAGGGTCCGGAACTCCAGCGTGAAGTCCTCCTCGTCTCCTGCCTCAGATGAAACAGCCATTCTGCCCTCTGGTGGATGGTCGAACACAGCCCAGAAGCGGCGGGTGAACTCTGGGTAATGGTCCCTTGCCGAATCTGGACCTTCCCAGATGGCGTTGGCCCACTTCCCAGGGCTTTACCCGAAAGGCAGGAGACGAGGACGTTAACGCTCTCCTCTCCCGAGGGAGTCGGGTGAACGGTCGCCAGGTAAAGCTCCAACTGGAGCAGGAACCCCTTACACCCGGCAGCCATCCCATTGTACTCCCTCGGGAGCGCGAGCCGAATCCCGCTGGGGCTGGACGTCGTCAGAGAGGGTTGTGGTGCAGGCTGGAGAGTGGCTGAAGACGGGGTAGGGAGACCGCTCCTCTCCCATCTCTCCATTCTCGCCAACACTAGATCCATAGCCGTCCCCAGACTGTGTATCACGGCTGTATGCTGTAGGACACGCTCCTCCATGGACGGGGAGGGAGCGTCCGCTCCTGCTGACTCCATGTTTTGCGGTGCGGGATTCTGTCAAAATCTCCCTAGGAGAGGTGGGGGGGTGAAGTCAGGCGCAGGAGACTAAATATACAGAGAAAGCGTTTATTCCAGAGTCCTTCAAAATAAACAGGCACAGGACCAGAATAAGCAGTCCACACAAATGGTCCGGAACGCAGTCCAGAAAATACACCTGTCTAAATAAGCCAAAGACATAAAACGCTACCAAAAACCACGACAGGGAAAACAAAACAATCCCGCACGAACCCAAACTGGTAGGGCGAGAATAAATACCCCACTAATGAACCTAAACAAGAAACAGGTGAAACACAAGACAGACCAAACCAAACGAAAAGGAAAAGGGATTGGTGGCAGCTAGTAGACCGGTGACGACGACCGCCGAGCGCCGCCCAAACAGGAAGAGGAGCCACCTTTAGTAGAAGTCGTGACACTCGTAAGTAAGCATTTCACTGTAAGGTCTACACCTGTTGTATTCGGCGCATGTGACGATTTGATTTGACTTAGAAATGTTCTTGTTTTTGAAAGTAAAGCACATTTTTTGTCCATTAAAATAACATCAAATTGATCAGAAATACAGTTTAGACATTGTTAATATTGTAAATTACTATTGTAGTCATTTACAATGGAATAGCTACAAAGGCATACAGAGGCCCATTATCAGAAACCCTCATTCCTGTGTTCCAATGGCAAGTTGTGTTAGCTAATCCAAGTTTATCCTTTTAAGAGGCTAATTAATCATTAGAGAAACCCTTTTGCAATTATGTTAGCACAGGTGAAAACTGTCGTCCTGATTAAAGAAGCAATAAAACTGTCCTTCTTTAGACTACTTGAGTGTCTGGAGCATCAGCATTTGTGGGTTAGAATAGAGGCTCATAATGGCCAGAAACAAATAACTTTTTTATGAAACTAGTGAGTCTATTCTTGTTCTGAGAAATGAAGGCTATTCCATGTGAAAAGTTGCCACGACACTGAAGATTTCGTACAACGCTGTGTACTACTCCCTTCACAGTACAGCGCAAACTGTCTCTAACCAGAATAGAAAGAGGAGTGGGAGGCTTGTCCACACACACACACACACACACACACACACACACACACACACACACACACACACACACACACACACACACACACACACACACACACACACACACACACCCTCTCTCATCATAGTCAGATAACTAAGAAAATACACACCTTTTTCCTCCCTCTCTTACTAATATGTAATTGACTGCAACTTGATTAATTGGCAGCTTTATGTGTGTCTCCTGTGAGCATTGGAGGGCATGTTTCTGTACACAATCATTAATTTCTGTTGAATTGTTCTCCATCAGCCACCAGGGATTTTATCGGTCTCATTTATAGTCCTTCTTCATTCTCATTGAGCTAGAAACCCATTAGAGCCTGGGTGAAATTTGGCTGAATGATTCGGAAAGCAACAATTCAATTGACATTGTCTGCTCTATACATTTGGTAGATACCCCAAGTCTAATTTTGAATTAAAACATTTAAAATTCAAGTAATTTCCCCTGACACAAGCAGAGATGCTCCCTCCCAGCCCCAGCTGTGGGTGAGCACGATATCACAGAAGACTGCAGCTAACAAATTTTGTACCATTCCAGAGAGGTTCCTTGCTTTCTGGGATACTTGGGACGTACTGTACCTACCCCTTTGAAGTTGAAATTTAAAATGGTTAAAGTAAGGGTTTAGGTTAGGGTTATGATTAAGGTTAGAGTTAGGGTTTAGGCTAGGGACATCCCAAGGATCCCAGACAGCACTAACCATCCAGAGAAAGGCTTAGTGTACCAGTAAGGAAGGGTGCTGACAATGACGGTTCCCTGAATATCTGCTGTAAGCGCCATAGCATTATATCAACTTAACCTTCGCTTTAGCACAAAACCCAGTTAATATTATGCTTACACACACAGGTGTTGGAGGAGGCTTGAAACGGTAAGATGCAAATCATCCTTTTCATGCGATAAGGGACCAACACTGCCCTGAGACTCTGTGACTGAGATATTTTATTTCAGGTAACCATTTGTATGTCCAACTAAAGTTCTAGAGTTGTGCACTATGTGTCTTCTGTCCCAGTGCCTGTATCAGAAATGGCCTCTGGGTGGTGACAAGCTACAAGTGGATGAGGAAGTTGTTTCCCAGGTGTAGATTAATAGTAATTCTCCACCTGACAGAGACATCCAATAAAAGCTGGGGTCGGAGCCCACTGGGCAAAAACTGGTTGAGTCAATATTGTTTCCACATAATTTCAACCTCAAAAGATCTATGTGATGATGTTGAATCAACATGGAAAACTGATTGGATCTGAAAAAAGCCATCAACATAAGGGCATTTTTTTCCATCGAACTTTTAACCTAAATCCAATGATGTTGTTGATTTCAAATTGACTTCACTTTAGTTAAAAACTCAACCAAATGTAAATCAAATCTAGACGTCAGTGTGAGGCAAAGACCCCTGTCCCCACAGAAGGCCTTTTGCCTTTTGGTAGGCAGTCATTGTAAATAAGAATTTGTTCTTAACTGACTTACCTAGTTAAATAAAGGTTAAATAACAATAAATAAAATGAAAAGACTGTGGGAGGGGAAGGTATAGTCCCAAATGGACCCATCACCTCCCTCACCTCACCTCCCCTCCCCTTTCTCCCACCCCTGCCATCACCTCTCTCCCAGAACCCCTCTCTGCCCAAGCCTAACAAGAGGGTTGGGGGGGGGGGGGGGGGGTGATAGCAAGGAAGGTTGTTAAGTTGGTATGCTGCTATGGCATAGCACAGCAGACAGTTGTTGCGACCCTCTGTCCCTCCATCCTAAACAACCCTCAGTGTCTTCCACAGGTTGTTACAAACAGCTGAGGAAGAGAGGAAACAGTGACCACACTGAGTCGGGTGCCTAGCAACATCTTGCCTTCAGGGTGGGCCATGTGAAGCACACCACACAGTGGAGAACAAATCCATATGAATTCATTTTCACTCGTTTGTCATGTTACTGGAGGGATTTTCACCATTGAGAAAAGCAGCTGCTAAAACATTCTGTGTAGAGAGTTGGCTTAGTAACCACCACCGGAGTATGTTGAACATCTTGGAATAAGATAAGGTTGTGTCGCTATAAATCCACACAGGAGATTATATTCATGTCAGACAATAATCCTGACATTGGGAGCCTATTTCGTCTATCAGCTAAGGATGAGTAATTGCTGGATCATTCATCACTCAGACACTCACATGCCCAGGCGACATTTTAGAAGCATCATGGGAGACATCATTGTAAAACTCTGTTTTTCACCAAAACCAGAAACCAGCAGACAATTATTGTGCATCATCATAATACATAATACAGCTGACAAAACTGGAACCATATTGACACTGTATCACAGAAGGTTAGTTGGCATGGCATGTCCACACAGTCACTGAGCTGGCAAATGTTGGCATGGCACGGGCTGTGATAGGAGCTCGGGGTATAGAGCTGTGTGTGTGTGTGTGCGTGCGTGTGTGTGTGCGTGCGTAGGTGTGTGCATGTGTGTGAGTGTGTGTGTGTGGAGCCCTGCATGGCTTGGCATTTACAGTGTTAGTGTAATGACTGCGTGATTGATTGGCTCCACAATAGGGACTCATGTTCTGAACACATACATCTCATCCAGGAGTCAGGACACCCCCTGGCGGGACTGCTAGCTGCTAGCTGTAACTGGATTACTGTTCCCCTGGGCACAGACCCAGATTAAAGGGTTACATTAAACAGCATGAATAAAAGATTGAAATTATTCTCTTTGGAGCGTGCCCAGCGGACATGGGTTTTAGTTGGGTTTGCTTGCGTGGCATGGCATGGCATGGCGCCTGCTGCTGCTGGGGTGATGTGGTGGTGATGGTGCTATTTGATGTTTATTTTTGAAAAAGAGGCTACTTGTTTGCATATAAGGTTTTTAAAACGTTCAAGGGCAATAGAAATTACAATTCTGATTAATGACAGTGCGTCCAAATAGGACACGCAGTCTGGACTTACCATTATGCAGACATTCAAGGTCGCCACAGTGTTCAGCTCATTATACTACTAAACCCCGAGGCCTCGTTCTCCTTGAAGAGACACATCCATGAAAAGTAAAAAGCCAGCAACTGTAACACGTTATTAAGGAAGAGGCGAAGAGCTTAATGTTATCATCATTTAATGGGGACATTTGGGCCTTGGTCAACATAATTTTGCTTAAACCTTAAGAAGAGGGATGTCTGGGGCGGCTTTTATGATTTTAATCTTTCTAATTGGCTGTTTGGTTCATACACTAATGTAATGAAAGAGGATGTGCCATCTTAATCAACTCAAGGGAACGTACGGTGGTGAGGCGATTGGGTGTGTCCCCGGTGGTTCAACTCCCCCACTATTTCATTCCCAACTCTCCGCTCACTTAACCAAATGAATAGTCCGCTAGCATGTCGTCACGACAACGATATTTCACACGTTTTTTACCAGCTTCATAAATATTACAGTCATTTCCTTCTCTTCCCTGCCGCACTCGGCTAATTATTTATTTATAAACATTCGCAGTTTAAGCAATGTTTTCCAGTTATTTTACGGCGCTTCTTACCCGCTGTTGCCAAGGCCGAAAAATATCCACCACAGGACACATAAAAGTGATTTAACTTGAGAGCGTTGGCCCGTAAAATAATTTGATTTATTACAAACACTGGAGTTTCGGGAGATAAAATCCTCATCCTCGCCATCTCGATCAGGGATTTATTGAACTGTGTTCTATTGATCTGTGATTTATTATTCAGAAAGAAGCAATTTGGGCCAATGCAAGCGGAACAAGCCCAGGCTCAGATTCAGATAATGAGCCCCACATAATCAATCACAGATAATCCTTGATTCTCCCAAATGATTAACACCTGGTACATTCTCTACCTCCTCCTCCCATCCATCCTGGGGGCCCAATGAAACAGCGGTCTAATGACCAGACAGCTCCATGCAGTTGGCCAGGAATGAAAGAGCTCTTCTGTGGTCCCATGGGACAGTGAGGTAAGGGGGTTAGAGACCTGCTGTGGTTTGTGGTTGAAGGTACTGTTTGTTTCATAAAAACACTCAAAAGAAGACCCATTAGGGTATTGTGATGCTGCAGCAAATACTTGGCTCATGACGGCCTTCCTCCCTCTCTGTTTTGGCTCCTCTCCTTCTTTCTTTTCTGTGTTGAAGGCTTATTTAGTGAGTGTGAAGCCCTGTTAAACTGTGGAATGTGTAGTAGCGTGTGGTCAAACTATTTTCCTTTATTTTCTGTAGTGAGTGTTGACTAAACGCAATGCAGGCATTACACACAATTTTGCATCTCAATCATAAAAACCAAACTTTAAAATGGAATGTAAGGGGAATGCATACACACCATAACCTACCAAAACACACATGCTCTAGGTCAATAGGTGATGGCTGGGGTGTACTATGGAGCAAAGCTGGCGAATGAGTCAGGAAATTAGGTCAGGTGAGAGGGTGGTCTGACGTTTCTCCACTACACCACAATGTTAAAACGTATGTAATCAGCGAAATGAATCTAGTTAATGACAAAAAATAAACAGGTTTTATTGCCACATACACCAGATAGGTGCAGTGAAATGTGTTGTTTTACAGGGTTAGCCGTAGTAGTACGGAAGCCTTGGAGCAAATTAGGGTTAAGTACCTTGCTCAAGGGCACAGACAGATTTTTCACCTTGTCGGCTCGGGTATTCAAACCAGCGATCTTTCGGTTACTAGCGCAATGCTAGGCTACCTGCCGCCCCAAATGAGCAGAACCCCACCTCTCACAACCTCTAACATCGCGCTTCGTCTCAGAGGAGTCCCCCCGGACACCCCCAATTGACATATGATCTGCCTGCTCTGTCAGGTGACCTCTGGAGTGGGCGGGACTTACAGACTAACAGCCTCATCTTAATGAATCACTGATAACAGACACTTCACTGTCCTCAGACCTCAAGAGTTATGAAACATATCCATCGGAAAGGAGACTTCTATTCCTGTCACAATGTGATAATGCATGAAAGATAATACATTGAAGTCATGTATGGTAATGCATGAATGTTTTTCATGACTTAGTTTTTTGTACGGTGCATCTAAAAGTAATCGGATGTTCCTACACCAGTCCTTACTTCTGAAAATGTGATAATAGAGTTCTGATATGATGTTGACATACTATTTGGATTAGTCCTGATTGAATCAAGAGCTAACATCAGTCATTTGGCTTGATATCTCTTCACTGAATCAGTATTGAACATGTGTGATGATTTTTCCTGTCACGGTTGTCGTCGGTGAAGGAGGACCAAAACGCAGCAGGTATGTGCAGGCTCATCTTGATTTTTAATAAATACAAAATGAACACCAAAATAACAAAGAACGAACGATCAACAAAAAACAGTCTGGTAAGGCACAAGGCTAAACACAGAACAATCACCCACAAATAACAACCACAAACACACCCTAATATATGGGACTCTCAATCAAAGGCAGATAGACAACACCTGCCTTCAACTGAGAGTCCCAACCCCAATTAACCCAAACATAGAAACATACATACTAGACTAAACATAGAATACCAGAAAACCAAACAGTGCCCAAAAAACCCCGGAATACTTCAACCAAATGCCCCTTCAACAAAACACACCACCCCGAACCACATAAAACAAATACCCTCTGCCACGTCCTGACCAAACTACAATACTAATTAACCCTTATACTGGCCAGGACGTGACAGTACCCCCCCCTTAAAGGTGCTACCCCGGAAGCACCTTAACAAAAAATAACCCCAAGCAACACCAAAAGAAAAATTCCCCTTTTCTAAAGGGAGGGAAGGGAGGGTGGCTGCCGTCAACGACGGCACTTGCTACACCCCCCCTCCCCAACCCACCTATTTCTGGAGGTGGCTCCGGCTCAGGCCGTTCCAGGCTGTCTGGGCAATCTGGCAGCTCGGGACAGTCTGGGCAGTCTGGCAGCTCGGGACAGTCTGGGCAGTCTGGCAGCTCGGGACAGTCTGGGCAGTCTGGCAGCTCGGGACAGTCTGGGCAGTCTGGCAGCTCGGGACAGTCTGGGCAGTCTGGCAGCTCGGGACAGTCTGGGCAGTCTGGCAGCTCTGGGCAGTCTGGCAGCTCGGGACAGTCTGGGCAGTCTGGCAGCTCGGGACAGTCTGGGCAGTCTGGCAACTCGGGACAGTCTGGGCAGTCTGGCAACTCGGGACAGTCTGGGCAGTCTGGCAGCTCGGGGCAGTTCAGGGCAGTCTGGCCACTCCGACAGTTCAGGGCAGTCTGGCCACTCCGGCAGTTCAGGGCAGTCTGGCCACTCCGGCAGTTCAGGGCAGTCTGGCCACTCCGGCAGTTCAGGGCAGTCTGGCCACTCCGGCAGTTCAGGGCAGTCTAGCCACTCCGGCAGTTCAGGGCAGTCTGGCCACTCTGGCAGTTCAGGGCAGTCTGGCCACTCTGGCAGTTCAGCGCAGTCTGGCCACTCCGGCAGTTCAGCGCAGTCTGGCCACTCCGGCAGTTCAGCGCAGTCTGGCCACTCCGGCGACTGTTGACTGGCGGGCAGCTCCGACGACTGTTGACTGGCGGGCAGCTCCGACGACTGTTGACTGGCGGGCAGCTCCGACGACTGTTGACTGGCGGGCAGCGCCGACGACTGTTGACTGGCGGGCAGCTCCGACGACTGTTGACTGGCGGGCAGCTCCGACGACTGTTGACTGGCGGGCAACTCCGACGACTGTTGACTGGCGGGCAGCTCCGACGACTGTTGACTGGCAGCGCTGGGTTTACGCACTTGAAGGCTAGTGCGGGGAGCGGGAACAGGACGAGTCGGACTGGGTTGACGCACTTCCGGGTCCGCACGAGAGACAGGAGCTGGAAACCCAGGGCTACGGAGGCGCACAGCCGGTCTAGATCTTACCTCCTGCACAACCCGCCTTGGCTGGATGGAACTAGTAGCCCTGTACGAGCGGGGTGCTCGTACAGGGCAGACTGGGCTGTGCAGGGGCCTGATGGTAGCCGTGCGTAGAGCGGGAGTTTGGTAGCCTGGTCCTCGGAGGCGTACCGGCGACCAGATGCGCTGCGCAGGCATCCTCTTACCAGGCTGGATGCCCGCTCTAGCACGGCACCTGCGAGGGGCTGGAATAACTCGCACCGGACTGTGCGTGCGTATGGGTGAGATAGTGCGCTTCTCAGCGAAACATAGCGCTCTCCACCCCATACGCTCCTCCATATAACCACGGGTAGCTGGCTTCCGGCTCTTCCTTCGCCTAGCCAAACTACCCGTGTGCCCCCCCCAAAATATTTCTTGGGGGTGCCTCTCGTGCTTCTCCCTCAGCGCGTCCATGGCCTCGTACCTCCGCCTCTCTGCCTTGGCTGCCTCAATTTCCCACTGCGGGCGGCGATACTCCCCAGCCTGGTGCCAAGGTCCGGCCCCGTCCAGAACTTCCTCCCAAGTCCACTTCTCCCGCCAGTCCAACTCGAAAACCGTCTGCTCCTTCCTCTGCTGCTTGGTCCTTGAGTGGTGGGTGATTCTGTCACGGTTGTCGTCGGTGAAGGAGGACCAAAACGCAGCAGGTATGTGCAGGCTCATCTTGATTTTTAATAAATACAAAATGAACACCAAAATAACAAAGAACGAACGATCAACAAAAAACAGTCTGGTAAGGCACAAGGCTAAACACAGAACAATCACCCACAAATAACAACCACAAACACACCCTAATATATGGGACTCTCAATCAAAGGCAGATAGACAACACCTGCCTTCAACTGAGAGTCCCAACCCCAATTAACCCAAACATAGAAACATACATACTAGACTAAACATAGAATACCAGAAAACCAAACAGTGCCCAAAAAACCCCGGAATACTTCAACCAAATGCCCCTTCAACAAAACACACCACCCCGAACCACATAAAACAAATACCCTCTGCCACGTCCTGACCAAACTACAATACTAATTAACCCTTATACTGGCCAGGACGTGACATTTCCAGTGTGCATGCCAAGGAATCTCACGCTCCCTCTATACAACAAACTCAGCTCTCATGTTACTTGTTGTCCTATTGACATACTCTAGCCTATTTCATCCTCCTTGTGGAGATTTGACCATCTCCTTGGACTGTCTCAGTGCACACAGAATTGCAGCAATCGATCTATTGAAGACAACATACCACAAATATTTTGTTGTTTCACAGTGTTACTCCATGTTAATAACTCCTTCCACTACTATCACTAACTTAACATTCATGTGTCAAAGTTCACTCTATCTACACCGTTTCTGACCTGCTTGTACTTTTTCAGTGGGACATTGTGCACCTGGACACTGGGCACCGGGGGGGGGGGGGGGGAGTTTGTCATAGGTCAAAGGTTGAAGGGGGGTTTAAACGAAGTGACAGCCACATAAACGTCCCCCGTCTCCCCTCCTCCCCCTTTCCTGCTGAGGGGAGAAGGAGGAATGTAATTTTTCACCCCCGTGGTCCGACGTTCCAATTTGAGTTTGCAGTGTAAACATGACCCCTGTGTGATAGATGGCGTTTACACAGACCCACAGGATCAAGGTGACTGTAATGTAGTGGCCAGAGGGAGAGAGAGGAAGGGATGAAGGGGTGATTTCTAGGGGAATGAGAAGAATCAAGCCAGAGGAAGAGAAGAGAGGAGGGGGAGGCTGGGAATGTTTGGAGGCCATTCTTATCTCTGTGAATGAAGAGAATCCCCAGACAGCTGAAGATGTGCGGTGGAGAGGAACGAATGACAAATCCATCGGCAGGTTTGATTCTCCCCTCGACTGGGGGGATAAAGGAGCTTTTGGGCTGTGGACCGGGGGGACTCCCCTGGTGACCTATAGAATTCACCCCTGCACTTTGAGCTCCAAGGGCCTGGGGAACCACTCTTAAACCCCCATACCCCTCTCCCCCCTTCCCCCTCCCTCCTCCTCCTCTCGCACCCAGCCGGCCTGTCCACCCACTCCCCACCTCTCTCCTTTCAGATGGGGGAAGGTTGTATGTGGGTGTACCTGGAGGAGTTGGGCCTGAATGAGGCTGGAAGCCAGTAAGGCTGGGTAAGCTGTCTTCCTTTTGAATGAATGAAATCTCTGAGGGCCTCAGCAGTTTAAAGTCAGTGCGAAGGGAAGCCTATAAGCCTCAGAGTTTACCAAACGGCACAGAAGATTGGAGTTAAAACAAAGTGAGATGGATGAATAGGGAAATGCTCCCCTTGGACCGTTGCTTGATAAAATACTTAGAACTTCCATCAATACTTGCCTATGATGAAGATGCTGTATATTGATTACAGTACATATTGAAGGTGGTGTTTATTGTTTGAGTAAGAATAGTACTGATGTTGATGTGTTTTGACAGTTTGCCTTCTTGATGATGGTAATTGACCAATACAGTAATCTTAACATATTTGAAGATATACAGAAAATAGTATATTTTTGCATTAATTGAAGAAGCCTTTGGGTTGAATTGCCGTTGTTTGTGATTGGGACAGAAACAATAACGCCTCGGGAAAGGGGCAAAGGGAGGCACAAATATAGGGAAGGTAATCAGGCAGGTGATAAAGTCCAGGTGAGTCTGATGAGGCGCTGGTGCGCATAACGATGGTAACATGTGTGCGTAGTAATGAGCAGCCTGGTGACCTCGAGCCCCAGAGAGGGAGTATACGTGACATGTTTGTCATCAATTAGTAATTAGTGTGTGCTTCCTGTGTGTGTGCCCAGAGTCTCCATGAGTACAGCTTTTCAGGAACAAAATATAAAAATCATCATCATACTGAACCAATCAAGACTGATGACTACAATCTGTTCCTCTCTTCTTAAAAATACAGTCATAGACAGTATATCCAGGAAGGTTTCTGCCATCCAGACTCAAGGTAGAGGTGATGTATATATGTTCAGGTGGATTAGGGATTGGGATGGAAGGGATGACATTTGACGAAGTGATTGGTAACTGACTGGACAGCCATGATTTAACAGTCTCCTGAAGACGTTAGGTCATTTCAGATGCTAAATAAGACTGGGAGATAGGGACGAGAAGATGGCAATGGTGAACGGTTAGTCACTGATGCAGTGGACACACACACACACGTGCTGAGTCAATGGATTCCTGTAGCGTGTAATTGTCATCTGTCAGTGTCCACTCTGGCCCTTCTGGCTGGACTGGGCGGGTGGGTTGGGACATGTATGAGTGACACCCACAGCCACTCTGTAGACAGGACCATATGGCCATGTAGCAGAACAATCCATACAACACCTTCTGAGTACTTTACAAATATACAGACAGACAAACAGAGAGACAGAGAGAGAGGGGCCTACCTTTCTGAGATAATGCACTTCTCTCTCCATCTATCGCAATACTTTCTACAGTATCTCTCCCATCTCTCTCCATCTATCGCAATACTTTCTACAGTATCTCTCCCATCTCTCTCCATTCTATCACAATACTTTCTACAGTATCTCTCCCATCTCTCTCCATTCTATCACAATACTTTCTATAGTATCTCTCCCATCTCTCTCCATCTATCGCAATACTTTCTACAGTATCTCTCCCATCTCTCTCCATTCTATCACAATACTTTCTATAGTATCTCTCCCATCTCTCTCCATTCTATCACAATACTTTCTATAGTATCTCTCTATCATCTCTCTCCATTCTATCACAATATTTTCTACAGTATCTCTCCCATCTCTCTCCATCTATCGCAATACTTTCCACAGTATCTCTCCCATCTCTCTCTAGCTATCGCAAACCTTTCTACAGTTTCCTTTGCTTTTTCTTCTTTTGTGTGTCTCTCACAATAACTATCCTCTCCTCCAGGAAACAGAAACAGGACAACCAATGTAAAAGTTATATCCATTAAATAATTCCATTAATACTACTAGACAAAACCGTTCTGAAGGCCTTCAAAGCTCCCCATCTCAGGGTGTATTTCAGCCTCACCAGTCATGCAGAGGGAGTATCCAGACTGCAGAAGGAGAGAAAGTGAGAGAGTGTTGCTGGCTGGTCATTTAGCATGGTCTCTAGTTGATGAATGACCTTGTCTTATTGACTGTGGATTATGTGTGTTTGAGGGATGGAATCAGAGCTCCACAGTTACAGCACTGAGGAATGAGCTCTGGAGAACAGACCTGTGTAAATGACTTTAAGCCTGGGAGCAGGACAGCGTTATCATTAACTAGATCACGATACCATCGTAATACGAACATTGAGACCTACCAGACACAGACATGGCCATTACTGAACATGGGACGTGATGCTACAGACATTCTGTTGTTTCACCATACTCTCTTCCTTTCTGATTATCTCTGTCTCCCCTCTGTCTCTCAATCCCTCTCTCTGTTCCTCTCTCTCAAGCCCCCCCCCCCCCACACACACACTTAATTCAATTCAAGGGCTTTATTGGCATGGGGAACATATGTTAACATTGCCAAAGCAAATGACGTAGATAATATAGAAAAGTGAAATAAACAATAAAAATGAACAGTAACCATTACACTCACAGAAGTTCCAAAAGAATAAAGACATTACAAATGTCATATTATGTATATATAAAGTGTTGTAACTATGTGCAAATGGTTAAAGTACAAAAGGGAATATAAAAAAATCTGGGTTGTATTTACAATGGTGTTTGTTCTTCACTGGTTGCATTTTTCTTGTGGAAACAGGTCACAAATCTTGCTGCTGTGATGGCACACTGTGGTATTTCACGTAGTAGATATGGGAGTTTATCAAAACAGGGTTTGTTTCCGAATTATTTGTGGGTCTGTGTAATCTGAGGGAAATATGTATCTCTAATATGGTCATCCATTTGGCAGGAGGTTAGGAAGTGCAGCTCAGTTTCCACCTCATTTTGTGGGCAGTGTTTACATAGCCTGTATTCTCTTGAGAGCCAGGTCTGCCTATGGCGGCCTTTCTCAATAGCAAGGCTATGCTCACTGAGTCTGTACATAGTCAAAGCTTTCCTTAAGTTTGGGTCAGTCACAGTGGTCAGGTATTCTGCCACTGTGTACTCTCTGTTTAGGGCCAAATAGTATTCTAGTTTGCTCTGTTTTTTTGTTAGTACTTTCCAATGTGGCAAGTAATTCTCTTTTTGTTTTCTCATGATTTGGTTGTGTTGCTTTCCTGGGGCTCTGTGGAGTCTGTTTGTGTTTGTAAACAGAGCCCCAGGACCAGCTTGCCTAGGAGACTCTTCTCCAGGTTCATCTTTCTGTAGGTGATGCATTTGTTATGGAAGGTTTGGGAATCACATCCTTTTAGGTGGTTGTAGAATTTAACGTCTTTTTTCTGGATTTTTATAATTAGTGGCTATCTGCCTAATTCTGCTCTGCATGCATTATTTGGTGTTTTACGGAGGATATTTTTGCAGAATTCTGCATGCAGAGTCTCAATTTGATGTTTGTCCTATTTAGTAAATTCTTGGTTGGTGAGCGGAGCCCAGACCTCACAACAATAAAGGGCAATGGGTTCTATAAGTGATTCAAGTATTTTTAGCCAGATCCTAATTGATATGTTGAATTTTATGTTCCTTTTGATGGCATAGAATGCCCTTCTTGCCTTGTCTCTCAGATCGTTCACAGCTTTGTGGAAGTTACCTGTGGCGCTGATGTTTAGGCCAAGGTATGTATAGTTTTTGTGTGCTTTAGGGCAAGGCTGTCTAGATGGAATTTGTATTTGTGGTCCTGGCGACTGGACCTTTTTTGGAACACTATTATTTTGGTCTTACTGATATTTACTGTCAGGGCCCAGGTCTGGCAGAATCTGTGCAGAAGATCTAGGTGCTGCTGTAGGCCCTCCTTGGTTGGTGACAGAAGCACCAGATCATCAGCAAACAGTAGATTCTAGTAGGGTGAGGTCGGGTGCTGCAGACTGTTCTTGTGCCCTCGCCAATTCGTTGATATATATGTTGAAGAGGGTGGGGCTTAAGCTGCATCCCTGTCTCACCGCACGGCCCTGTGGGAAAAAATCTGTGTGTTTTTATGCCAGGTTTAACCGCACACTTATTGTTTCTGTACATGGATTTTACAATGTTGTATGTTTTTCCTCCAACACCACTTTCCATCAATTTGTATAGCAGACCCTCATGCCAAATTGAGTCGAAGGCTTTTTTGAAATCAACAAAGCATGAGAAGACTTTGCCTTTGCTTTGGTTTGTTTGTTTGTCAATTAGGGTGTGTAGGGTGTTACGTGGTCTGTCGTACGATAATTTGGTAAAAAGCCAATTTGACATTCTCGCTCTCTCTCTCTCTCTCCATTCCCTTCAGGGCCCTATCTGTCTCTCTTCCTCCCTCTGTCCCACCATCCCCAAATCTGATGGTCTGTCAGTCTATCTTTCTTTGTAAATAGGCTCATGATAGGTGGCATTGTGGATGATTTCATACATGTCATACAACACAATTATGTTAATGATTTCCTGAATGGATTTCACACAGAGCCAGTCTGATTAGTATGCAGACGGTTTGGTGCTATTGAAAAGCTGGCATCTTTGTTTGGCACTAGGAGGAGACACTCTTATTAGAGGAGACATAGAGGGATGTGATGGGACAGTGGTATTAGTTATCAGATCAGAAGAACAATTTCTCCATCTTAACAACATCAAGATGGGGTAACTCCTGGCCCATCTGTTTGTCTCTAGCCTTGTAGCAGATCTGTAGGTGCTTACCTCCTCTTGTTGCTATAACATACTAGTGTGGCATGAGATCACTAGTCAGAGGAGTTGGCACATACAGATCTATATAACATACTAGTGTGGCATGAGATCACTAGTCAGAGTTGGCACATACAGATCTATATAACATACTAGTATGACATGAGATCACTAGTCAGAGGAGTTGGCACATACAGATCTATATAACATACTAGTGTGGCATGAGATCACTAGTCAGAGGAGTTGGCACATACAGATCTATATAACATACTAGTATGGCATGAGATCACTAGTCAGAGGAGTTGGCACATACAGATCTATATAACATACTAGTATGGCATGAGATCACTAGTCAGAGGAGTTGGCACATACAGATCTATATAACATACTAGTGTGGCATGAGATCACTAGTCAGAGGAGTTGGCACATACAACTAATGTTTCTCTGTCCCTGTCAGTTTGTCTGTGAGGTATTTCCTTGTCTCTAGAATGATGGGGGTCTGGGTGGAGGCTGGATGGGGTTAAGGGGTAGTGAGGGTATGGTGGCCAGACAGGGTTAGGGGACTTCCTCTCTCTGGATCCCCTGCAATAAGGTCATTGTTTCAGGGGACAAATGCCTTAAAGCCCCCCTTCCTCCTCCCTCTTCACCCTGCCACCTCCCTCCTCCCTCCTCACCCTGCCACCTCCCTGGTCAGAGGCTACAGGGACTCAGCTGGCAGATCAGCAGGGGAACACTACTAAATTAGAGTGGGGGTTAACTTCCAAAAAAAGGATTGTTGGAGTGCAGGTACCAGTCAACGGTACGACCCTCCTTCTATTTAACAAGAGGGGTAAGTAAGGAGAAATCATGGTGTGTGTTTGTGTGTGAGCGCAAGAGAAAAAGAGATGAGCGTCTTGTGGTTGGAGGTGATTAAACGTTTTAAACATCCACTCCCATCTGTCAACGTAGGTAAGCAGCTTTCTGACACACACTGACACCCCTGGGACCCTCATCACCCTCCATGTGTACTTTGGAGTTATGGGTGGGCTACTGTGGCATATGTTGATGGGTACACATGACGACACATCAACACATGCAAACACAAACACTTCCTCCTCAATTGGGAGGTTAGTGTGAGGTTCCTGGCAGTTTGTCCTCAGATTCATGACACCAGTGCCGGGTCTTAAAGCACCTGTGTTAGATTACCCCCCTCTACCAGATGGATCATCTCCACACACACACACACACACACACACACACACACACACACACACACACACACACACATATGTGAAGGGACCTATCTAGAGAGAGGGACTAAGGAGACAGAACAGCTCAGAGTAGGAGCGTGACATGCATGATTGAATGAATGAAGCATCTGTTCTCCCCTTGGCCTATGCAATAACAAAGCTTGATTTGAAAATCCACTGCATAAGCCTTAGAGCACCGCATCCTAAAACGTCAATGACTGGAGCACTGCCCTGAGCAGTAAAACCCTACAGCCTCTCTTGTTGCCATGTCGATTTGTTTATGAAACATTCCTATTTTACATTCATAACCCTACATTTCCCTTTACATGTCTATCTGATCTGTAACTGAAATTCCATAGATATATAAACATGAATCGCTGACATTCTTGTAAGTCACTCATCTCATTCCAAAGGAATATTTTTGTACAGAGATACGCGCTATGTCTGTTTATCTTATGTAGTCAACATAATGTTCTTTGAATAGACCACAGTTTATATTCAGTCATAATAAAAAAACTATTCTATTGGAATTGAGTGCTTTAAAGAATGACTGTGAGATATGTCATTGAAGACAAAAAGCGAAGTTTCTGTGTATATGTCACAGCATGGGGCAAGGGGCAAACACCCAGAGGGCTGTGCAAACAGCAGCAACTATGACCACAGACCCAGAGAGGAGCAGGGTGTGTGTGTGTGTGTTTGTGTGACACACACCCCCATCCCCACCCTACTATCTCTCAACCAGCCTGAATGTGCACTGAGGCCAGGGTGAGGACCATTCACAACTGATCATGTTTAATGCATTTACCCCTGTCATCATCAGACATCAGGTAATGTTGGAGGCTAAAGCCTTCATCACTATGTACTCATCAGACATGAGGTAATATGGAGGCTATAGCCTTCATCACTATGTCATCATCAGACATGAGGTAATATGGAGGCTATAGCCTTCATCACTATGTCATCATCAGACATGAGGTAATGTTGGAGGCTAAAGCCTTCATCACTATGTACTCATCAGACATGAGGTAATATGGAGGCTATAGCCTTCATCACTATGTCATCATCAGACATGAGGTAATATGGAGGCTATAGCCTTCATCACTATGTCATCATCAGACATGAGGTAATATGGAGGCTATAGCCTTCATCACTATGTCATCATCAGACATGAGGTAATATGGAGGCTATAGCCTTCATCACTATGTCATCATCAGACATGAGGTAATGATGGAGGCTACAGACTTCATCACTATGTAACCATCAGACATGAGGTAATGTTGGAGGCTATAGCCTTCATCACTATGTCATCATCAGACATGAGGTAATATGGAGGCAATAGCCTTCATCACTATGTCATCATCAGACATGAGGTAATGATGGAGGCTACAGCCTTCATCACTATGTAACCATCAGACATGAGGTAATGTTGGAGGCTACAGCCTTCATCGCTATGTAACCATCAGACATGAGGTAATATTGGAGGCTATAGCCTTTAACACTATGTCATCATTAGACATGAGAGGTAATGATGGAGGCTAAAGCTGTAACCTCCATCACTATGTCATAATCAGACATGAGATAATGTTGGAGGCTAGAGCTGTTGCCTCCATTACTATGGGATCATCAGACATTATGTAATGATGGAGGCTACAGCCTTCATCGCTATGTAACCATCAGACATGAGGTAATATTGGAGGCTATAGCCTTTAACACTATGTCATCATTAGACATGAGAGGTAATGATGGAGGCTAAAGCTGTAACCTCCATCACTATGTCATAATCAGACATGAGATAATGTTGGAGGCTAGAGCTGTTGCCTCCATTACTATGGGATCATCAGACATTATGTAATGATGGAGGCTATGGCTGTAGCCTCAAACTATATCATCATCAGACATGAGATGTAATGATGGAGGCAAAAGCCTTCATCACTGTCATCATCAGACATGAGGTAAATATGGAGGCTCCATCACTATGTCATCATCAGACATGAGAGGTAATGATGGAAGCTATAGCCTTCATCACTATGTCATCATCAGACATAAGGTAATGATGGAAGCTATAACCTTTATCACTATGTCATCATCAGACATGAGGTAATGATGGAGGCTTCATCACTATGTCATCATCATACATGAGAGGTAATGATGGAGGCTATAGTCTTCATCACTATGTCACCATCAGACATGAGGTAATGTTGGAGGCTATAGGTTTAGCCTCCATCACTATGTCATCATCAGATATGAGGTAATGATGGAGGATATAGCCTTCATCACTATGTCATCATCAGACATGAGGTAATATGGAGGCTATAGCCTCCATCACTATGTCATCATCAGACATGAGGTAATGATGGAGGCTATAGCCTTCATCACTATGTCATCATCAGACATGAGGTAATATGGAGGCTATAGCCTCCATCACTATGTCATCATCAGACATGAGGTAATGATGGAGGCAATGGCTGTTTCCTCCAACACTATGTCATCATCAGACATGAGGTAATGATGGAGGCTATTGCCTTCATCACAATGTCGTCATCAGACATGAGGTAATGATGGAGGCTATAGCTGTAGCCTTTATCACTATGTAATCATCAGACATGAGGTAATGATGGAGGCTGTAGCTGTAGCCTTCATCACTATGTCATCATCGACATGAGGTAATGATGGAAGTTATTGCCTTTATCACTTTGTCATCATCATACATGAGAGGTAATAATGGAGTCTATGACCTTCATCACTATGTCAACATCAGACATGAGGTAATGATGGAGGCTATGGCTGTAGCCTTCATCACTATGTCATCATCAGACATGAGGTAATGATAGAACTATAGCCTTTATCACTATGTCATCATCAGACATGAGAGGTAATAATGGAGTCTATGACCTTCATCACTATGTCAACATCAGACATGAGGTAATGATGGAAGCTATAGCCTTCATCACTATGTAATCTTCAGATATCAGAGTTAATGATGGAGGCTATGGCTGTAGCCTTCATTACTATGTCATCATCAGACATGAGGTAATGATGGAAGCTATTGCCTTCATCACTATGTCATCATCAGACATGAGAGGTAATGATGGAAGCTATAGCCTTCATCACTATGTCATCGTCAGACATGAGGTAATGATGGACGCTATTCCTATTTCCTCCATCACTATGTAATCGTCAGACATGAGGTAATGATGGAGGCTAAAACTGTTTCCTCCATCACTATGTCATCATCAGACATTAGGTAATGTTGGAAGCTATAGCTGAAGCCTCCATCACCACGTCATCATCAGACATGAGATAATGTTGGAGGCTATAGCCTTCATCACTATGTAATCATCATACATGAGAGGTAATGATGGAGGCTTCATCACTACTTCATCATCAGACATGAGGTAATGATGGAGGCTATAGCTGTAGCCTCCATCACTATGTCATCGTCAGACATGAGGTAATGATGGAGGCTATATCCTTCATCATTAGACATGAGGTAATGATGGAGGCAATGGCTGTTTTTTCCATCACTATGTCATCATCAGACATGAGGTAATGTTGGAGGCTATAGCTGTAGCCTCCATCACTATGTCATCATCAGACATGAGGTAATGATGGAGGCTATTGCCTTCATCACTATGTAATCAGACATGAGTTAATGATGGAGGCTTCATCACTTTGTCATCATCAGACATGAGAGGTAATAATGGAGGCTATGGCCTTAGCCTTCAACACTATGTCAACATCAGATATGAGGTAATGATGGAAGCTATAGCCTTCATCACTATGTCATCTTCAGATATCAGAGGTAATGATGGAGGCTATGGCTGTAGCCTTCATCACTATGTCATCATCAGACATGAGGTAATGATGGAGGTTATAGCTGTAGCCTTCATCGCTATGTCATCATCAGACATGAGGTATTGATGGTGGCTATAGATGTAGCCTTCATCACTACGTCATCATCAGACATGATGTAATGATGGAGGCTATAGCTGTTTCCTCCATCACTATGTCATCATCAGAAATGAGGTAATGTTGGAGGCTATAGCTGTATCTTCCATCACTACGTCATCATCAGTCATGAGGTAATGATGGATGCTAAAGCTGTAGCCTCCTTCACTATGTCATCATCAGACATGAGGTAATGTTGTAGCCTGTAGGTTTGGCCTATATCACTATGTCATCATCAGACATGAAGTAATGACGGAGGCTATTGCGTTCATCACTATGTCGTCATCAAACATGAGGTATTGATGGAGGCTATGGCTGTAGCCTTCATCACTATGTCATCATCAGACATGAGGTAATGATAGAACTATAGCCTTTATCACTATGTCATCATCAGACATGAGAGGTAATGATGGAGGCTATGGTTATAGCCTTCATCACTGTGTCATCATCAGACATGAGGTAATGATGGAGGCTTCATCACTATGTCATCATCAGACATGAGGTAATGAGGGAATCTCCATCATGATGTCATCATCAGACATGTGGTAATGTTGGAGGCTATAGGTGTTTCCTCCGTCACTATGTCATCATCAGACATGAGGTAATGTTGGAGGCTATAGCTGTAGGCTTCATCACTATGTCATCATCAGACATGAGGTAATGTTGGAGGCTATAGCCTTCATCACTATGTCATCATCAGATATGATGTAATGATGGAGGCAATGGCTGTTTCCTCCATCACTACGTCATCATCAGACATGAGGTAATGTTGGAGGCTATAGCTGTAGCCTCCATCACTATGTCATCATCAGACATGAGATAATGTTGGAGGCTATAGCTGTAGCCTCCATCACTATGTCATCATCAAACATGAGAGGTAATGATGGAGGCTATAGCTGTAGCCTCCATCACTACGTCATCATCAGACATGAGTTAATGATGGAGGTTATAGCTGTAGCCTCCATCACTATGTCATCATCAAACATGAGAGGTAATGATGGAGGCTATAGCTGTAGGCTTCATCACTATGTCATCATCAGACATGAGGTAATGTTGGAGGCTATAGCCTTCATCACTATGTCATCATCAGATATGATGTAATGATGGAGGCAATGGCTGTTTCCTCCATCACTATGTCATCATCAGACATGAGGTAATGATGGAAGCTGTAGCCTTCATCACTATGTCATCATCAGATATGAGGTAATGATGAAGGCTATAGCTGTAGTCTTCATCACTATGTCATCATCAGACATGAGGTAATGATGGAGGCTATATCCTTCATCATTAGACATGAGGTAATGATGGAGGCAATGGCTGTTTTCTCCATCACTATGTCATCATCAGACATGAGGTAATGTTGGAGGCTGTAGCCTCCATCACTATGTCATCATCAGACATGAGAGGTAATGATGATGGCTATAGCTGTAGCCTCCATTACTATGTCATCATCAGACATGAGGTAATGATGGAGGCTATTGCCTTCATCACTATGTAATCATCAGACACGAGTTAATGATGGAGGCTTCATCACTATGTCATCATCAGACATGAGAGGTAATGATGGAAGCTATTGCCTTTATCACTTTGTCATCATCAGACATGAGAGGTAATAATGGAGGCTATGGCCTTAGCCTTCAACACTATGTCAACATCAGACGTGAGATAATGATGGAAGCTATAGCCTTCATCACTATGTCATCTTCAGATATCAGAGGTAATGATTGAGGCTATGGCTGTAGCCTTCATCACTATGTCATCATCAGACATGAGGTAATGATGGTGGTTATAGATGTAGCAGTCATTACTATGTCATCATCAGACATTAGGTAATGATGGAGACTATAGCTGTAGCCTTCATCGCTATGTCATCATCAGACATGAGGTATTGATGGTGGCTATAGATGTAGCCTTCATCACTACATCATCATCAGACATGAGAGGTAATGATGGAGGCTACAGCCTTCATCACTATGTCATCATCAGACATGAGGTAATGAGGGAGGCTCCATCACTTTGTCATCATCAGACATGATGTAATGATGGAGGTTATAGCTGTTTCCTCCATCATTATGTCATCGTCAGATATGAGGTAATGATGGAGGCTATAGCTGTTTCCTCCGTCACTATGTCATCATCAGAAATGAGGTAATGTTGGAGGCTATAGCTGTATCTTCCATCACTATGTCATCATCAGTCATGAGGTATTGATGGAGGCTATAGCTGTTTCCTCCGTCACTATGTCATCATCAGAAATGAGGTAATGTTGGAGGCTATAGCTGTAGACTTCATCACTATTTCATCATCAGACATGAGAGGTAATGATGGAAGCTATAGCTGTAGGCTTCATCACTATGTCATCATCAGACATGAGGTAATGATAGAACTATAGCCTTTATCACTATGTCATCATCAGACATGAGAGGTAATGATGGAGGCTATGGTTATAGCCTTCATCACTGTGTCATCATCAGACATGAGGTAATGATGGAGGATTCATCACTATGTCATCATCAGACATGAGGTAATGAGGGAGGCTCCATCATGATGTCATCATTAGATATGAGGTAATGATGGAGGCAATGGCTGTGTCCTCCATCACCATGTCATCATCAGACATGAGGTAATGTTGGAGGCTATAGCTGTAGCCTCCATCACTACGTCATCATCAGACATGAGGTAATGATGGAGGCTATAGCCTTCATTACTATGTCATCATCAGACATGAGAGGTAATGATGGAGGCTATTGTCTTAACCTTCATCACTATGTCATCATCAGACATGAGGTAATGATGGATGCTATAGCCTTCATCACTATGTCATCATCAGATATGAGGTAATGATGGAGGCTATAGCTGTAGTCTTCATCACTATGTCATCATCAGACATGAGGTAATGTTGGAGGCTATAGCCTTCATCACTATGTCATCATCAGATATGAGGTAATGATGGAGGCAATGGCTGTTTCCTCCATCACTCTGTCATCATCAGACATGAGGTAATGATGGAAGCTATTGCCTTCATCACTATGTCATCATCAGACATGAGAGGTAATGATGGAAGCTATAGCCTTCATCACTATGTCATCGTCAGACATGAGGTAATGATGGAGGCTATTGCTATTTCCTCCATCACTATGTAATCGTCAGACATGAGGTAATGATGGAGGCTATAACTGTTTCCTCCATCACAATGTGATCATCAGACATTAGGTAATGTTGGAAGCTATAGCTGAAGCCTCCATCACCACGTCATCATCAGACATGAGGTAATGATGGAGGCTATTGCTATTTCCTCCATCACTATGTAATCATCATACAATGAGGTAATGTTGGAGGTTATAGCTGTATCTTCCATCACTACGTCATCATCAGTCATTAGGTTTTGATGCATGCTAAAGCTGTAGCCTCCTTCACTATGTCATCATCAGACATGAGGTAATGTTGTAGCCTATAGGTTTGGCCTCCATCACTATGTCGTCATCAGACATGAGTTAATGAAAGAGGCTATAGCCTTCATCACTATGTCATCATTGGACATGATGTAATGATGGAGGCAATGGCTGTTTCCTCCCTCACTATGTCATCATTAGACATGAGGTAATGATGGCGGCTATCTCTGTAACCTTTATCACTATGTCATAATCAGACATGAGGTAATGATGGAGTCTGTAGCTATAGCCTTCATCACTATGTCATCATCAGACATGAGGTAATGATGGAAGCTATAGCCTTTATCACTTTGTCATCATCAGACATGAGTTAATGATGGAGGCTTCATCACTATGTCAACATCAGACATGAGAGGTAATGATGGAAGCTATTGCCTTCATCACTTTGTCATCTTCAGACATGAGATGTAATGATGGAGGCTATGGCCTTAACCTTCATCACTATTTCATCATCAGACATGAGATAATGATGGTGGCGATAGCTGTAGCCTCCATCATATGTCATCGTCAGACTTGAGGTAATGATGGAGGCTACAGCTTTCTTCACTATGTCATGATCAGACATTAGGTAATGAGGGAGGCTCCATCACTTTGTCATCATCAGACATGAGAGGTAATGATGGAGATATAGCTGTTGCCTCCATCACTATGTCATCATCAGACATGAGGTAATGTTGGAGGCTATAGCTGTAGCCTCCATCACTACGTCATAATCAGACATGAGGTAATGATGGAGGCTATAGCTGTAGTCTTCATCACTATGTCATCATCATACATGAGCTAATGTTGGAGGCTATAGCCTTCATCACTACGTCATCATCAGACATGAGGTAATGATGGAGGCTACAGCTGTAGCCTCCATCACTACGTCATCATCAGACATGAGGTAATGATGGAGGCTATAGCTGTAGCCTCCATTACTATGTCATCATCAGACATGAGGTAATGATGGAGGCTATAGCCTTCATTACTATGTCATCATCAGACATGAGAGGTAATGATGGAGGCTATTGCCTTAACCTTCATCACTATGTCATCATCAGACATGAGGTAATGATGGATGCTATAGCCTTCATCACTATGTCATCATCAGATATGAGGTAATGATGGAGGCTATAGCTGTAGTCTTCATCACTATGTCATCATCAGACATGAGGTAATGTTGGAGGCTATAGCCTTCATCACTATGTCATCATCAGATATGAGGTAATGATGGAGGCAATGGCTGTTTCCTCCATCACTCTGTCATCATCAGACATGAGAGGTAATGATGGAAGCTATTGCCTTCATCACTATGTCATCATCAGACATGAGAGGTAATGATGGAAGCTATAGCCTTCATCACTATGTCATCGTCAGACATGAGGTAATGATGGAGGCTATTGCTATTTCCTCCATCACTATGTAATCGTCAGACATGAGGTAATGATGGCGGCTACAACTGTTTCCTCCATCACAATGTGATCATCAGACATTAGGTAATGTTGGAAGCTATAGCTGAAGCCTCCATCACCACGTCATCATCAGACATGAGGTAATGATGGAGGCTATTGCTATTTCCTCCATCACTATGTAATCATCATACAATGAGAGGTAATGATGAAGGCAATTGCCTTCATCTCTATGTCAGCATCAGACATGAGGTAATGATGGAGGCTATAGCTGTAATCTCCATCATATGTCATCATCAGACTTGAGGTAATGATGGAGGCTTCATCACTACTTCATCATCAGACATGAGAGGTAATGATGGAGGCTACAGCCAACATCACTATGTCATCATCAGAGATGAGGTAATGATGGAGGCTATATCCTTCATCATTAGACATGAGGTAATGATGGAGGCAATGGCTGTTTACTCCATCACTATGTCATCATCAGACATGAGGTAATGTTGGAGGCTATAGCTGTAGCCTCCATCACTATGTCATCATCAGACATGAGAGGTAATGATGATGGCTATAGCTGTAGCCTTCATCACTACGTCATCATCAGACATGAGAGGTAATGATGGAGGCTACAGCCTTCATCACTATGTCTTCATCAGACATGAGGTAATGAGGGAGGCTCCATCACTTTGTCATCATCAGACATGATGTAATGATGGAGGCTATAGCTGTTTCGTCCATCATTATGTCATCGTCAGATATGAGGTAATGATGGAGGCTATAGCTGTTTCCTCCATCACTATTTCATCATCAGAAATGAGGTAATGTTGGAGGTTATAGCTGTATCTTCCATCACTACGTCATCATCAGTCATGAGGTAATGATGGATGCTAAAGCTGTAGCCTCCTTCACTATGTCATCATCAGACATGAGGTAATGTTGTAGCCTATAGGTTTGGCCTCCATCATTATGTCATCATCAGACATGAGGTAATGACGGAGGCTATTGCCAACATCACTATGTCGTCATCAGACATGAGTTAATGACAGAGGCTATAGCCTTCATCACTATGTCATCATTGGACATGATGTAATGATGGAGGCAATGGCTGTTTCCTCCCTCACTATGTCATCATTAGACATGAGGTAATGATGGCGGCTATCTCTGTAGCCTTTATCACTATGTCATAATCAGACATGAGGTAATGATGGAGTCTGTAGCTATAGCCTTCATCACTATGTCATCATCAGACATGAGGTAATGATGGAAGCTATAGCCTTTATCACTTTGTCATCATCAGACATGAGTTAATGATGGAGGCTTCATCACTATGTCAACATCAGACATGAGAGGTAATGATGGAAGCTATTGCCTTCATCACTTTGTCATCATCAGACATGAGATGTAATGATGGAGGCTATGGCCTTAACCTTCATCACTATGTCATCATCAGACATGAGGTAATGATGGTGGCTATAGCTGTAGCCTCCATCATATGTCATCGTCAGACTTGAGGTAATGATGGAGGCTTCATCACTACGTCATCATCAGACATGAGAGGTAATGATGGAGGCTACAGCCTTCTTCACTATGTCATCATCAGACATTAGGTAATGAGGGAGGCTCCATCACTTTGTCATCATCAGACATGAGAGGTAATGATGGAGATATAGCTGTTGCCTCCATCACTATGTCATCATCAGATAATACATAATGATGGAGGCTATAGCTGTTGCCTCCATCACTATGTCATCATCAGACATGAGGTAATGATGGAGGCTTCATCACTATGTCATCATCAGACATGAGAGGCTATAGCTGTTTCCTCCATCACTATATCATCATCAGACATGAGAGGTAATGATAGAGGCTACAGCTGTAGCCTCCATCGTTTCCATGTAGAGCCCTTTCCACAGAAGGTTTTACATGGAACCCAAAAAGGTTTTCCTTTGGGGACAGCTGAAGAACCCTTTCAAACTCAAGTTCCTTTCCTGAGGATGGCTCACCCCTCACAGTTCTGGGTGACTTTAACCTCCCTACGTCTACCTTTGACTCATTTCTCTCTGCCTCCTTCTTTCCACTCCTCTCCTCTTTTGACCTCACCCTCTCACCGTCCCCCCGTACTCACAAGGCAGGCAATACGCTTGACCTCATCTTTACTAGATGCTGTTCTTCTACTAATCTCACTGCAACTCCCCTCCAAGTCTCCGACCACTACCTTGTATCCTTTTCCCTCTCGCTCTCCTCCAATACTACTCACTCTGCCCCTACTCAGATGGTATTGCGCTGTCGCAACCTTCGCTCTCTCTCTCCTGCTACTCTCTCCTCTTCCATCCTATCATCTCTTCCCTCTGCTCAATCCTTCTCCAACCAATCCCCTGATTCTGCTTCCTCAACCCTCCTCTCCTCCCTTTCTGCATCCTTTGACTCTCTATGTCCCCTATCCTCCAGGCCGGCTCGGTCCTCCCCTCCTGCTCCGTGGCTTGACGGCTCATTGCGAGCTCACAGAACAGGGCTCCGGGCAGCCGAGCGGAAATGGAGGAAAACTAGCCTCCCTGCAGACCTGGCATCTTTTCACTCCCTCCTCTCTACATTTTCTTCCTCTGTTTCTGCTGCTAAAGCCACTTTCTACCACTCTAAATTCCAAGCATCTGCCTCTAACCCTAGCTCTTTGCCACCTTCTCCTCCCTCCTGAATCCTCCTCCCCCTCCCCCCCTCCTCCCTCTCTGCAGATAACTTTGTCAACCATTTTGAAAAGAAGGTTGACGACATTCGATCCTCGTTTGTTAAGTCATACGACACTGCTGGTCCTGCTCACGTTGCCCTACCCTATGCTTTGACCTCTTTCTCCCCTCTCTCTCCAGATGAAATCTTGCGACTTGTGACGGCCGGCCGCCCAACAACCTGCCCGCTTGACCCTATCCTCTCCTCTCTTCTCCAGACCATTTCCAGAGACCTTCTCCCCTACCTCACCTCGCTCATCAACTCATCCTTGACCGCTGGCTACGTCCCTTCTGTCTTCAAGAGAGCGAGAGTTGCACCCCTTCTCAAAAAACCTACACTCGATCCCTCCGATGTCAACAACTACAGACCAGTATCCCTTCTTTCTTTTCTCTCCAAAACTCTTGAGCGTGCCGTCCTTGGCCAGCTCACTTGCTATCTCTCTCAGAATGACCTTCTTGATCCAAATCAGTCTGGTTTCAAGACTGGTCATTCAACTGAGACTGCTCTTCTCTGTGTCATGGAGGCTCTTCGCACTGCTAAAGCTAACTCTCTCTCCTCTGCTCTCATCCTTCTAGACCTATCTGCTGCCTTTGAAACTGTGAACCATCAGATCCTTCTCTCCACCCTCTCCGAGTTGGGCATCTCCGGCGCGGCTCACTCTTGGATTGCGTCCTACCTGACAGGTCGCTCCTATCAGGTGGCGTGGCGAGAATCCATCTCCGCACCACGTGCTCTCACCACTGGTGTCCCCCAGGGCTCAGTTCTAGGCCCTCTCCTATTCTCGCTATACACCAAGTCACTTGGCTCTGTCATATCCTCACATGGTCTCTCCTATCATTGCTACGCAGACGACACACAATTAATCTTCTCCTTTCCCCCTTCTGATAACCAGGTGGCGAATCGCATCTCTGCATGTCTGGCAGACATATCAGTGTGGATGACGGATCACCACCTCAAGCTGAACCTCGGCAAGACGGAGCTGCTGTTCCTCCCGGGGAAGGACTGCCCGTTCCATGATCTCGCCATCACGGTTGACAACTCCATTGTGTCCTCCTCCCAGAGTGCTAAGAGCCTTGGCGTGACCCTGGACAACGCCCTGTCGTTCTCCGCTAACATAAAGGCGGTGACCCGATCCTGTAGGTTCATGCTCTACAACATTCGCAGAGTACAACCCTGCCTTACACAGGAAACGGCGCAGGTCCTAATCCAGGCACTTGTCATCTCCCGTCTGGATTACTGCAACTCGCTGCTGGCGGGCCTCCCTGCCTGTGCCATTAAACCCCTACAACTCATCCAGAACGCCGCAGCCCGTCTGGTGTTCAACCTTCCCAAGTTCTCTCACGTCACCCCGCTCCTCCGCACACTCCACTGGCTTCCAGTTGAAGCTTGCATCTGCTACAAGACCATGGTGCTTGCCTACGGAGCTGTGAGGGGAACGGCACCTCCGTACCTTCAGGCTCTGATCAGTCCCTACACCCAAAGAAGGGCACTGCGTTCATCCACCTCTGGCCTGCTCGCCTCCCTACCTCTGCGGAAGCACAGTTCCCGCTCAGCCCAGTCAAAACTGTTCGCTGCTCTGGCACCCCAATGGTGGAACAAGCTTCCTCACGACGCCAGGACAGCGGAGTCAATCACCACCTTCCGGAGACACCTGAAACCCCACGTCTTTAAGGAATACCTGGGATAAGATAAAGTAATCCAACCCCCCCCCCCCCAAAAAAAAGATATAGATGTACTATTGTAAAGTGGTTGTTCCACTGGATATCATAAGGTGAATGCACCAATTTGTAAGTCGCTCTGGATAAGAGCGTCTGCTAAATGACGTAAATGTAAATGTAAACTATTTTTTTCTTAGAGTGTACATTGTTTAACATGTCTGATCCTCTTATATTTCCCATCTGTCAGATCAGGGGCCTCATTTATCCAACTAGCTCTCACAGTTTCCCGTCAGAATTAGACGCTCATCCATGTTTCTCAAACGTCAAATTTTGAAGTTGCTGCAAACATAACATTTCGAATTGTTTAAGGTTTTGGCGTTAACTCTGAATGGTTAAGATAAGGGTCAAGGTTTGGAATCGGCTTTAAACAAAAATCTCAAAAGCAACTTTCTATCGCTCGATTCAAACTTGCAACTTTTGGAATCAGAGGCAGATGCTTACACCCATCCTCTTTCCCGTCCACAACACCCTAGCAAAAACAAAACCTACTTGAACATAACAGCGCTCACTGTTGCCCCTAGTGGCCTGTTTCCACATCATCTCCCGAAGTCCTCAGACTTTGCTACATTGCTTAGAAACTATACTATACTAGAAACTATACTTATGAACTGAATTTTCAATGTTCACAGAAAAAGTGCTCAGTGCTCGTACACGACCTTGGCTATTTGCATTTCAAAACTTCCCTAATTAATCATGTATGGTCAAAATCACCCCATTAAAGCCTGTGGGAAATATACAACTCTGTACCATGAAATAAAATGGCGAAACCTATAAAAGCTGAGAAGGTTTTTTGAGGGGACTGAAATAGAGACGTTAGTGTCAGATTGAGTACAACCAAAATGTTTTATTTGGCTCGCTCAGTTAGGCTTTGACCAGTAAAAATAATAACATAGCTACAAAGAGAGGACCATTAGGACAATTCAAGTTGCTTTCGCAATGGCAAATATACTTCAAATGGCTCAGTTGGTAGAGCATGGTGTTTGCAACACCAGGGTTGTGGGTTTGATTCCCATGGGGGACCAGTACGGAAAAAAAAAATAATTATGAAATGTATGGGTTCACTACTGTAAGTCGCTCTGGATAAGAGCATCTGCTAAATGACTAAAATGTAAAAAATGTAACACTCACCAATAAGCCATCCATCCTCAACAGCTCCCTCCTGTAGGTGTGTAGGCCAACTTTGCTGTTCTGCAGAATGAACGAGTAGTGCGTTCCACCTTGCCACCACATTCAGCAGCGTTTTTTTCACCTGCACATTAAGAGTGGAAGCCTTTTCAGGTCACATAGTTGAACTCATTTTGGGATTTGTTTATTGCTCCATTAGTATTTGGGAACCCATTGTTTGCAAAGAAACCCCTCTTGACCTCAACCTGTTCTGCGGTGGTGTATGGAAATTGTATGTTACAGTTCGTTTTGCTGATGATGATTGCATCCAAAACATTGGCTCATCGAGAGATGTGATATGCCGATCGGCAAACTTCCGCTGAAAAGTGGCCCTTGCCAAAAACCCGTAGATGGACAGTACTTTGATGTGCACCAAAATGGCATGTGTTTGACTTTCTAAAGTAGGTCTTAAACCCTCGCAAAGATCCTATACAGGGGCGGAAATCCCGGGGGGGGCGGGGGGGACACGACCCCCCCATCCTGGGAAAAATATGATTTGTCCCCCCCAATATATCACTGAAACATAACTATGTAATTTAAATAATATTAATAATACGCAATGAAAGCAATTGTGCTGATTATAGACACTTAATAGCGCGTTTTTAAGTTTCAAAAGATTGCAACCCCCCCACCCTTTGCCTCACAATGGTTTGATCCACTGCCAGTTCCTTAGCTTGCTAGGTAACAGAGAGGTCGTATCTACTGTCTGAAAGGCACTCAATGCACGTAACTGACGTGAGGTTAACCCAGTCAATCGCGCACACACACTAGCTGAATATGCAGAGCTAGCGCGCAAATGTTAACTATTAAGCTAGCTAGTACCTCTTCCATTTATGTGGCGTCGTCAAAGATGGAATCAGCATGCAGATGATGTAAGTTAGTGCTTCAAAGTCCCTGTGATAAGGTTAGCGATAAACTGAAATCCAAACTGAACAGAACTACACTCTCTTCTACCATTGTCTTAAATATATTTAATTGTCTCGTTGCAAAAGCTAAATTGTCGCAAGTTAACTTTTATTTATTTATTTTATTTCACCTTTATTTAACCCGGGTAGCAAAGATTATAGCAAACACCACTGAAACTGAATTGGTGCTCGCTAGCTTTGCAAATTCAGCTATTGTTGGAAGCCAGCCAATATGAAACAAACTATTAAAATTACAAAAGGTTGCAGCATATGTTGTGTAAATGGTGAACTCATACAACTGTCAACTCTTGTCATTTTAATCCGTTTCACATTTGCTAGCTACCTTTTAGATCGAAGCCCAAATAGAATGATTGAAGATGATAGAAGCCCATCTCCTACTGTGTGTGTAGCCAGCCAGCCAGCCAGGTAGAAAAATGGCAGAAAAATAAAAGACGGACATCAGAGTATTTTTCAATACACCAAAACGCATAGTAAGAACCCTAGTTGCCTAATATCTCAAAGACTAGTTGATAAAATGTTCATAAGAAAGAAATGAAATTCTAATGGAAATGTTTCACAATGATGTCATTAGGCAGAGCAGGCAACAGATGGCACACAGACAGCAGAGTTGGGGACAGATATGCAGGGACAGACTGGCAGAGACAGGGAGTCTCAGGTAAGTTTGTTGAGTCTTTGTTTGGCAACATTATGAAAGGTTCTCAATTTTTTTGACTTGTAAAATAGGAACATAATTGGAAAATGCCATGGATACCCCCACTCTCAACTTAAACTGGTGACTGAACTAAGATTTGTTAAAGGCAATGGTATTGCTGTTGTGATTAGTTGTGTAGTTTTGGGAACCGGTAGTTAGGAGTACGGCAAACACCTTATTTCTTTGGTTCCTCAATACACATTTACCATATTACAATGTAGGCTATGTGTTACAGCACTACTTTTGGTGTCCCCCTCAGGAATTGCTCTTGAGAAAATTTCATGTAATTGTCCCCTCCAAAGTTGATATCAGATTTTCGCCCCTGATCCTATAAGACTGGTTTTGGGAAACGGTATCTGATGAATCAATCTGTACTTTCTTCCAAAAAAAGTCCCACTTGTCTCTAAAAATGCACTCTGCGAAATGCAGCGTGTGCAAAATCTTTTAACTGACCATGATCAGCCATCTCTCGTTCGATTTCCCATTATCTCTGTCTCTTATAGTATTTCAACAATGGTTTCATTTTCACACGTGTTTCTAATAAAACAAATTACTGTACTTTATATGGATTATTATCGTAACAAATGTACTGATGTGGTCAAATTATATATAGCCTGTCAAGATGTTGAATGAATTCACAAAGGAAATAAATTACATGAAAATTGTATTTTATCATTATTCACAATTTCACACATTTTTAACATATATTTTTCCCATTCTACGCTTGACAAGTCAGTTCCCTTATTCAGCCACTTCGCATTGTGCTTACACATGGTCATGGCTTTGCGCAAATTTATGCACACTCTCAAGCAAACGTTTATATTGATAAACCTCACACTTTGCGTGGAAATGATCGCACGCATGGTTTAAGCACAGATTTGTGCCTACGCATGATTGATAAATGAGGCCCCTAGACATCTCTTTTCCCTGTGTTCTAGCTTTAGGTTTTTCTTCAGCTTGATGTGTAGATCTAGACATCTCTTTTCCCTGTGTTCTAGCTTTAGGTTTTTCTTCAGCTTGATGTGTATTGCCACAGGCGAGTTTATACATGACTGGCCCTACACTGCAGGAAATTACACCTGAAGTGGCTCTCTCTCGCTCTCTGTCTTTCTCTCTCTCTCGCTCTCTCTGTCTCTCTCTCTCTCTCTTTCTTTCTCTCTCTCTCTCTCTCTCTCTTTCTCTCTCTCTCTCTCTCTCTCTCTCTCTCTCTCTCTCTCTCTCTGTCTCTGTCTCTGTCTCTGTCTCTGTCTCTCTCTCAATTCAAATGACATTGGCATGGGAGACATTAGTTTACATTCCCAAAGCAACTGAAATAGATAATAAACAATAAAACATTTACAGTAAACATTACGCTCAAACAAGTTACAAAATAATAAAGACATTTCAAATGTCATTATGTCTATAAATTCAGTGTTGTAACAATGTGCAAATGGTTAAAGTACAAAAGGGAAAATAAATCAACATAAATATGGGTTGTATTTACAGTGGTGTTTGTTCTTCACTGGTTTCCCTTTTCTTGTGGCAACAGGTCACAAATAGATATGGGAGTTTATCAAAATGTGATACTTTGGGGGTCTGTGTAATCTGAGGGAAATACAGTATGTGTTTCTAATATGGTCATACATTTGGCAGGTTAGGAAGTGCAGCTCAGTTTCCACCTCATTTTCTGGACAGTGTGCACATAACTTGCTCTCTTGAGAGCCTGGTCTGCCTATGGCCGCCTTTCACAATAGCAAGGCTATACTCACTGAGTCTGTACATAGTCAAAGCTTTCCTTAATTTTGTGTCAGTCACAGTGTTCAGGTATTCTGCCACTGTGTAAGGGAAAGGGAAAGGTGGATACCTAGTCAGTTGTACAACTGAATGCATTCAACTGAAATGTGTCTTCCGCATTTAACCCAACCTCTGAATCAGAGAGGTGTGGCGGGCTGCCATAATCGACATCCACGTCTTCGGCTCCCGGGGAACAGTGTACTCTCAGCAATCTAATTTGCTCTGTTTTTTTGTTGTTAATTCTTTCAAATGTGTGAAGTAATTATCTTTTTGTTTTCTCATGATTTGGTTGGGTCTAATTGTGTTGCTGTCCTAGGGCTCTGTGGGGTCTGTTTGTGTTTGTGTTTGTGAACAGAGCCCCAGGACCAGCTTGCTTAGGGGACTCTTCTCCAGGTCCATCTCTCTGTAGGTGATGGCTTTGTTTTGGAAGGTTTGGGAATCGCTTCCTTTTAGGTGGTTGTAGAATTGACCAGCTCTTTTCTGGATTTTGATAATTAGCTGGCATCTCTCTCTGCCACACAGAGAACAAGACCCAGGCTACTGTCTTCTCCTCTCTCTCATGCTGGCTCCAATCCTCAGCTCGTTACAAAGCAATCAGCCCCCACCACTGATCTTCAAAAGACTGGGTTTATCGTCCTCCCTCTCCACCCTTTGTGCTCCTCCCCTCTCCTCCCCTTACCCAATAAAAATGTTCCAGGTTGAAGTTGCCTGTAGCTACAGATCTAGGATCAGTTTTACCATCCTTAATCTCAACATTTACCATTAGATCTGGTAAACCTTACAACTGACCGTAAATTACTGACTGGAGACAACTTGATCCTTCTCCAATAAACACTCTCTAATCAGACTGGGCTAATGTGTCACGCCCTGACCATAGAGAGCCCTTGGTTCTCTATGGTGTTTAGGTCAGAGCGTGACTAGGGGGTGTTCTAGTCATTGTATTTCTATGTTGGTGAGTTGTATGGTTCCCAATTAGAGGCAGCTGGTAATCATATTTAGGTAGCCTTTTTCCCACCTGTGTTTTGTGGGATATTGTTTTGAGTGAGTGCATGTAGCACTACGGTACTTCACGGTCGTTGTTTGTTTCTTGGTTTGTTTAAGTTTCACTAAAATGAAGATGTGGAACTCCAATTATGCTGTGCCTTGGTCCGTCTCTCCTCACGATCGTGACATAATGGTTGGACTCGCAACTGTGGGAGACGCTAAAGAGAACCCATCTTTAGCTGATACAGGAAGACAAAGGCCTAACACTGATGGGACAACATTTTATTTTATTAAAAAAAAATGGAACCTTTATTTAAATTCTTATTTACGATGATGGCCTACACTGGGCCAATTGTGCGCCGCCCTATGGGACTCCCAAACACGGCCGGTTGTGATACAGCTTGGATTCGAACCAGGGTGTCCAGATGCAGTGCCTTAGACCACTGCACAACTCGCTAGGCCGTTAAAAAATCTTAGGGATAGGCGTCCCGTCAATGGGACAGTTGTAAATCATGCAGCGCCGTGTGTCACGATCGCAGATTTTAGAGAAACAACAAATGCTGGAACATATAATTGTCTTATATCAGCTGAAAGCTTAAATTCTTGTTAATATAACTGCACTGTCCAATTTACAGTAGCTATTACTGCGGAATGCCATGCTATTGTTTGAGGAGAGCTCCTAACAATAAAACACTTTTTCAACGTGATAGGTTTGATAAATTCACCTCTGAAGGTGAAATGTGTACTTACATTCTGAAATCTTGCTCTGATTTATCATCCAAAGGGTCCCAGAGATAACATGATGTGTCGTTTTGTTAGATAAAATCCTTTTTCAAATCCTAAAAAGGTCCAGCTAGCATGTGCGATCGCTTTTGTATTTCCACTCGTTCAATTTGCAAAGAAAGGAACCTGTGAAAATCTTACCCTAAATGTTGTTTCAACCAGTCAGAATGTAACCAGACTTCACTATATCATTAGGAGTGTAGCATATCCTATAGGACAGAAAATTTGGTCAGAGAGCGAGCTGGTCCTTCATGGCACGCCGATGACACGCAGATGACGCTGTGTTCACTTTATTGACTGTAACTTTGTCAAATAAGCACCAATCAGGGTCAAAGAAGGCTAGCTAGATAGCCAATGAGCTGGGCTTTATGGGAGTATGCGGACACAAAGTAAATGCTAACCTTGTGCGACAGCAAGCCTTTTCCCTTTTGCCAAAAATTCTAAGAATTTGGAGAGTTACGAAGTTATTAAAACTGGGTGTTTTGCAAATGTTGAACTTAGAATATGGCTACTAATACTGAAAAAGCTAAGTCCGAGTATACAGATTTGACGATATTCTTGCAGAAAAATGTAATGTGAGTGTAAATGTCTCCGTCACAATTTGCCCAAATGTACCTGGGTGACACTAAATGTCATGTAGTTTGCTCATACTTCAAGATATCCATCTGAAACTTTGCACATATACTGCTACCATCTTGTGGACACCATCGGAATTACACCCAGAGTGATGGCTAGATTTGGGACCTTTCTGTTGCATTTCAAAGATGGTGGTAGAAAAAAAACGATTGGTTTTTTTCGTTGTATTTTCTTCTACCAGATCTATTGTGTTATATTCTCCTACATTCAATTCACATTTCCACAAACTTCAAAGTGTTTCCATTCAAATGGTATCAAGACTATGCATATCCTTGCTTCAGGTCCTGAGCTACAGGCAGTTAGATTTGGGTATGTCATTTTAGAAATTGAAAAAAAGGGGGCTATCCCTAAGAAGTGTTTTTAAAGGGGGTGAAATGTGACGGCATGCTGAAACAGACATAACACTCAATTCAATTCAAATGGCGTTATTGGCATGGAAAACATATGTTTACATTGCCAAAGCAAATGAAATAAATAATAAACAAAAGTGAAATATACAGTCAAATTTGAACAGTAAACATTACTCACAAACGTTATCAAGGAATAGAGACATTTCAAATGTCATATTATGGCTATATACAGTGTTGTAACAATGTGCAAATAGTTCAAGTACAAACAGGAAAATAAACTCTCAGTCACAATCAAACGAGTTAGCAGTGTTAGCTCTTTATTTGTCTGTATTTCTATGGGTGTTATATGAAGGGGGATGAAGAGATCGGGTGAGAAAGGACCAAGGTATCGTTGACAGGTACTTACGCATAGGGGCAAACAGGTAAATTATACATGAGGAAAAAATTATGTGTGTGTGTGTGTGTGTGTGTGGACCTGGAATGTCCTCCACAGATAAGCCATCTGTGGAGTACTGTATAATAAGTGCTATAGTGAATATAAGGAAAGGAAGTCAGGACAAATGAGTGACTGTTGTGATGAGGCAGTACTGGGATATAGGAAGCTCTTGTCATGTGTTGAAGTCCACTGTATTGAATTTTTATAATGATTCAGCAGAAGAGCAAGACAAAGCAGAAATAGCATGTCATGAAGTTTCCTGTTTTTAATGAAATATTTGAATAGTAACATATTTATTGCATTCATAAGCTGTTTTAAAACTGATTCCCCAAAAAATCTCTGCTGACCTTGAGTGGACGGTTGGTATTTAGATTTTTTACCAGTGTTGACAGTTTAGTGTTCCTCCATTGAAACCCAATCCATGGCCCATATTACAGAGTCTTGAGTGAAACAGTCGACGGCCGTGTCTCAGGAAAGCAGTGAACCTTTAACATCTTCACCCTGCCTGTTTCCTGCATGGGATTACATCTACTTACAGTATGTTACACACACATACTGGCACACAAACACTAATTCAAGGCTACACACAATCTTACATTTCCCCTTGGAGTCCCTCCCCCTTAAAGATACACAAACACACTGTCAGGGTAGCAGTCATATGTTATCAGACAAGGTTAACACTGTCATTCCTGCCTGTCGCCTCAAGGACGTGTCCAAGAATCCCATAATATAAGGGTGTGTTTGTGTGTATGTGTGTGTGTGTGTGTGTGTGTGTGTGTGTGTGCCTGTGTGCAGTATGTGAGTGTTTGTGTGGTTGTCCCATGATCGTGTGTGTTTGTCTCTCTGACCACTCATCCTACTGAAGAGCTTCCCACGTTTCCCTAGTGGAGTGTAGCCATCTCCGATCCCTGGGCCATCCCACCTCTCAGTACACTCCATCAGGGACAAAGAGGCCCTGTGTACCACACCATACGTACCACAGTGGGCCAGGGCTGAGAAACCCCCTAACACACACACACACACACACACACACACACACACACACACACACACACACACACACACACACACACACACACACACACAGTACTCCAATGAAATCCAAAAAGCACATTTCTGTCATTGAAATATGATGATGATGATGATCAATAGAGAGACAGTATTACAGTTACAGTGATACAGAGGTGGGATGCAACTCCAGGAATATAGGTTGATGACTGACGTCTAGCTTTTCACTGTAGTGTCTTCAGTTCCAGTTTTTTGTTTCCAGAAAAGGAGACGGGCAGTTTAATATCAATACACATTGATACTGGATGAACTTATAAGAGAATTAGAAAGTCACCCTGGCATGCACGTACACAGACACACACACACAAAAAGTTGGACTGAGCGAGAGGGGCAGGGAGGTGGTAGTGGTGGGCGGCACTCCTCAGAGACTTTAAGTAATAAAAGTCGACTGCACTGTGAAAAGGCTCTTTTGTGCCTGTGCTCTGTTTTTCCACGAAGGTAGCATTCCTTCCAAATTGGACAAAAGAATTTTAATGGGGCGGCTAATGGACTGTGATTAGATAGGCAGAGCTAGAGTGTGAGAGAGGGAGAGAGAGGGAGGTAGAGAGAGACGGGAGAGAGGAGAGGTAGCGAGGGAGAGCGAGGGAGGTAGAGAGAGACGGGAGAGAGGAGAGGTAGCGAGGGAGAGAGTGGGAGGTAGAGAGAGACGGGAGAGAGGAGAGGTAGCGAGGGAGAGAGAGGGAGGTAGAAAGAGACAGGAGAGAGAGGAGAGGTAGCGAGGGAGAGAGAGGGAGGTAGAGAGAAACAGGGGAGAGAGGAGAGGTAAAGAGGGGTAGGACGGGCCCTAGCTGTGCCCTGGGAGTAGGGATGGGGGGCTAAACGCTGCAGCAGGGGGGCTAGAGTTTCACCACAGAGAGAGTTGGGTGATAGGGGGCACAGATTACCCCCCATTTACCTGCAACCTTTAAGGGGGAAATGGAAGGAAAGGAGAGAGAAAGTTAGGCTGCGAGAGGGGGACACATGGGACACCACTCATAGGTACGTGTATCCATACATTTAATGAAGGAGAGGAAAGAGAGCACCTGCTTTTGGCTATTGGAATCAGAGTAGTATATAGTTTTTACAATTGACTGGGTTGATATCCTACAAACAACCAACATAGACCTAGACTATCACTCAATACTAGAGCCAGACACAGACAGTAGCCAACCTAATCTATCCCAGGGCCCTGTTTTTCAAAATGTATCTATTTGGATTTTGCCTATCGGATAGGATTAAATGCATAGAATGAATAGAACAGACAAATCATTGACTTGAATGGGGACTCTTGTTCTGCTCATTCTATTTCTATGCATTTTATATTGTCCGATAGCCGAAATCCGGATAGGTAACTTTTGAAAAACTGGGCCCAGGAAACCACAGACAGCGCACATGAATGGCTGTGTGTGGAACTAATAGCCACAATTACAGGTTAAATGTCACTGTAATAAACATAACGGAGAGGATCATTCAAGGAAGGCATTCACGGGATTGGTCACACGCCTCTCATTCCCATGGATGAAGTCGCCAGCCTTATCAGGACCTTATCACTCACACCTCTGGGCTCTGATGCAGGACCTGTCAATCCTTTTCTGAGAAATATTTTCTAGCTTCTGTCCCCCCCTCTCACTCTCTTTATCTGTCTCACTGTATCTGAAAGGTCTAGAAGGGTGCCTTCAGCAGTAATTGGATAAGGTGCTGTAATATACAGTGCATATATTTTTTTGTTCGATCAATGAGAAAGGAAGAATAATACGATTTATAAAATACGGCTAATACATGCTACATTATTTTTCTATTTTTTTACACACATATATACAGAACGAGTCAAAAGTTTGGACACACATACTCATTCAAGAGTTTTTCTTAATTTTTTACTATTTTCTACATTGTAGAATAATAGTGAAGTCATCAAAACTATGAAATAACATATATGGAATCATGTAGTAACCAAAAAAGTGTTAAACAAATCAAAATAAATGTTATATTTGAGATTCTTCAAAGTAGCCAACCTTTGCCTTTTTGACAGCTTAGCACACTCTTGGCATTCTCTCAACCAGCTTCATGAGGAATGCTTTTCCAACAGTCTTGAAGGAGTTCCCACATATGCTGAGCACTTAGACATTTTTGCAAATGTATATATTTTATATATTTACATAAGTATTCAGACCCTTTGCTATGAGACTCGAAATTGAACTCAGGTGAATCCTGTTTCTATTGATTATCCTTGAGATGTATATATCCATGTTTATTCAATTGATTGGATTTGGAAAGGCACAAACCTGTCTATATAAGGTCCCACAGCTTACAGTGCATATCAGAGCAAAACCAAGCAATGGGGTCGAAGGAATTATCCGTAGAGACGTGTCTGCAGCATTGAAGGTCCCCAAGAACACAGTGGCCTCCATCATCCTTAAATGGAAGAAGTTTGGAACCACCAAGACTCTTCCTAGAGCTAGCCGCCCCGCCAAACTGAACAATCAGGGGAGAAGGGCCTTGGTCAGGGAGGTGACCAAAAACCCGATGGTCACCCTGACAGAGCTCCAGAGTTCCTCTGTGGAGATGGGAGAACCTTCCAGAAGGACAGCCATCTCTGCAGCACTCCACCAATCAGGCCTTTATGGTAGAGTGGCCAGACGGAAGCCACTCCTCAGTGAAAGGTACATGACAGCCTGCTTGGAGTTTGCCAAAAGGCACCTAAAGAACTCTCAGGCCATGAGAAACAAAATTCTCTGGTCTGATGAAACCAAGATTGAACTCTTTGGCCTGACTGTCATGCAGAATGTCTGGAGGAAACCTGGCACCATCCCTACGGTGAAGCATGGTGGTGGCAGCATCATGCTGTGTGGATGTTTTTCAGTCGCAGGGACTGGGAGACTAGTCAGGATCAAGGGAAAAATTAACCGAGCGAAGTACAGAGAGGTCATTGATGAAAACCTGCTCCAGAGTGCTCAGGACCTCAGACTGGGGCGAAGGTTCACCTTCCAACAGGACAAAGACCCTAAGCACAAAGCCAAGACTACGCAGGAGTGGCTTCGGGGCAAGTCTCTGAATGTCCTTGAGTGTCCCAGCCAGAGCCCAGACTTGAACCCAATCGAACATCTCTGGAGATACGTGAAAATAGCTGTGCAGCAGCACTCCCCATCCAACCTGACAGAGCTTGAGATTATCTGCAGAGAAGAATGGGAGAAACTCCCCAAATACAGATGTGCCAAGCTTGTAGTGTTACACCCAAGAAGACTCAAAGGCAATAATCGCTGCCAAAGGTGCTTCAACAAAGTACTGAGTAAAGGGTCTGAATATTTATGTAAATGTCATATTTCAGTATTTTATATATATTAAATTTGCAAACATTTCTAAAAACCTGTTTTTGCTTTGTCATTATGGGGTATTGTGTGCAGATTGATGAGGGGAAAAACCTATTTAATACATTTTAGAATAAGGCTGTAACGTGACAAAATGTGGAAAAAGTCAAGGGGTCTGAATACTTTCTGAATGCACTGTATAACATTATATTGGTTGCAAGAATTGTGTAAAATAATTTAAATGGAAAAACTGTAAGTTTAGAATCCAGTGTAGTTTTGTTTATGAGTTCATAAAGCATCTGCCATAGAATCGGTACATCGAAAAACTCTTCCCAACTATATTGCAATCTATATGGCACAGCTGTCTATTTTTGGTCCTTAAATGAAACTGGTATACTTTTTTATCTAGCACAATTTTCTTTTGCCAAGTTTTGTCTTTAATTCAGGGACGACAGACAGTTTCCTTACTTTCTCCCCCTTCCACTTGCCTCTTCCATTTTTACAGTAATGCTGCTATTAGTTGGTTGTAGTTTTAAGTAGAGCAGACATTCCCATTTCTTTTAGAGAGCTGCATGTGTGACATAAGTTCACCAGTCCTATTTATCATATCATTTACAAAGATTATACAGTTCTTATACATTTTCCCCAAAATATATATATATTTTATATCAATTAGGATATTTCAGTTAAAGCATAATATTTGTTGCAATATTTGTTCTGTCTTTTCTGGTGGATTAAACTGAAATTGCTTTAAAAAACATTTTTTTTTAAATAGCAATATTTTGGACATGATTGCATTTTCAAATAACCGAAAGTCAGAGGTTGTAATCTAAATAAAGGGAAAAATGCCATTCTTGAACATGGGGTGAGATTGAAGCCTTTAGTGAGAGTCTGTTTTAATATTTAATCATTTCTGCCCTCCAAATTCATATTCAATATAAAAATAGCCCCGTTTAATTTTGTCTGGCTTATCGTTCCAAATAAAATGTAATATTTTTTTCTCACATAATTAAAAAAACAAGTAGCTAGGAGTAGGCAAGGCCATAAGCAAATTGATATGACTACAGGTATTTTCCTTTCCATGGTAGCAAGATCTTATCTATTTTTGCTAAATTTCTATGGACATGTATTCTAGTGAGATCATTTCTTTCTTTCAGGATATGTAAACCGAGTAGGTCCACTTCACCGTCAGACTAGTTTATTGGTAAACTACACTGTAATGTAAAAGTTATATTGTTTAGTGATCCGATGCATAATATAGAACACTTATCATAATTTTGTTGAAATCCAGAAAGGTTAGAAAAATGATCTAGATCCTCTATGAGTCTGTGGAGGAATCCCTATTGTGGATTCAAAAAAAAACATGAATCATCAGCGTACAGTGACACCTTTGTGTTTAAGCCCTGGATTTCTAACCCCTTGATATTATTGTTGGATCTGATTTTAATAGCTAACATTTCCATGGCCATAATAAATAGATATTCCGATAGTTGACAACCTTGTTTGAAAGTTTAATAGGTTCTGAGAAGTATATATATATATTTTTTTTTTACTATTTTACACCTAGGGTTAATATACATAACTTTAACCCATTTTATAACAGATTCTCCAAAATTGAAATATTCCAGGCATTTACATATAAATTCCAGTCATACTTTATCAAAAGCCTTTTCAAAGTCAGCTATGAATATCAGGCCTGGTTTCCCAGATTTTTCATAGTATTCTATTTTTTCCAGTACTTGTCTTATATTATCTCCAATGTATTGTCCATGTAAAAAGCCTGTCTGATTAGGATTAATAATATCCAACAATACCTTTTTAATTCTATGCACTATGCATTTTTGCTAGAATTCACAACACTGAAGAGTAAGGGGCCTTAAAGAAAAGTATGGACTGGATCTTTATATTTACCACTTTGGTCCTGTTTCAGTAGTAATTAAATCAGACCTTCTTGTTGAGTGTCTGATAATCTACAATTTATATAGGAGTTGTTAAAACATTCTAATAACGGTTCTCTGAGTACATCAAAAAAGGTATGGTATACCTCAACAGTTTTCCCAGACTTAGAGGCTTTAATTGCATCAAGAAGTTCCTCCTCTGTAATTTGGTTTTCACCTGAGTCTTTCTGTACAGCTGTTCATTTTACACTATTAATAGGAAAAAAATCCATACAATTAACTTCGGTTAGTGGAGATGGAAGAGCCTGAAATGAAAACGTATGCTTAAAGCACTTTGCTTCCTCTTTCAAAATATAGTTTAGTGATTTATGCGTGACTTTGCAATTTGTAACAAGTTTCAGTAAATAATATTTACTAGTATTTCTATGTTGAAGATTAAAAAATTATTTGCTGCATTTTCCCCGTATTCCATCCAGTTTGCTTTATTTTTACAATATATTACACTTGATCTTTCTTGAATAAATTCCACCATTTATTTGTTTTTGTGCCTCTATGGTACGGTTTGTATTGATATTTATATGTACTGTTAGTCCCTCTATTTCCTTTGTTAATATGAATTATTTTGACCTAAATTGCTTTTATTTTAAAGATAAGTATTGAATTACATGGCCTATAAAGGCACATTTAATAGTATCCAATACAATAAGTGGATCTGCTGTATATTATGTTGGAAAATGTCAGTTATACCAGTCTGTCCTGATTAAAAACAAGTTGTCATCCAACAGGCTTTGATTACATTTTCAATATCCTCACCCACACGGAAGTTCTGTAAGAGTAATGTATATCCTCACCCACACGGAAGTTCTGTAAGAGTAATGTATATCCTCACCCACACGGAAGTTCTGTAAGAGTAATGTATTGCCAGTTATTTGATGATCCGACCGCATTCTGTCCCCTATCAATACTTTTTAAACTTTTGGTGCCAGCAAGAATGCCATAAGAAAGTAGTCAAGATGACTAGCTTGATTGAGTCTCCGTCATGTATATCTCACTAGTTCAGGAGATTTAACCTCCTCCATGTATATCTCACTAGTTCAGGAGATTTAACCTCCTCCATGTATATCTAACTAGTTCAGGAGATTTAACCTCCTCCATGTAGATCTCACTAGTTCAGGAGATTTAACCTCCTCCATGTAGATCTCACTAGTTCAGGAGATTTAACCTCCTCCATGTAGATCTCACTAGTTCAGGAGATTTAACCTCCTCCATGTAGATCTCACTAGTTCAGGAGATTTAACCTCCTCCATGTAGATCTCACTAGTTCAGGAGATTTAACCTCCTCCATGTAGATCTCACTAGTTCAGGAGATTTAACCTCCTCCATGTATATCTCACTAGTTCAGGAGATTTAACCTCCTCCATGTATATCTCACTAGTTCAGGAGATTTAACCTCCTCCATGTATAACTCACTAGTTCAGGGTATTTAACCTCCTCCATGTATATCTCACTAGTTCAGGAGATTTAACCTCCTCCATGTATATCTCACTAGTTCAGGAGATTTAACCTCCTCCATGTATATCTCACTAGTTCAGGAGATTTAACCTCCTCCATGTATATCTCACTAGTTCAGGAGATTTAACCTCCTCCATGTATATCTCACTAGTTCAGGAGATTTAACCTCCTCCATGTAGATCTCACTAGTTCAGGAGATTTAACCTCCTCCACACTAGTTCAGGAGATTTAACCTCCTCCATGTATATCTCACTAGTTCAGGAGATTTAACCTCCTCCATGTATATCTCACTAGTTCAGGAGATTTAACCTCCTCCATGTATATCTCACTAGTTCAGGAGATTTAACCTCCTCCATGTATATCTCACTAGTTCAGGAGATTTAACCTCCTCCATGTATATCTCACTAGTTCAGGAGATTTAACCTCCTCCATGTAGATCTCACTAGTTCAGGAGATTTAACCTCCTCCATGTATAACTCACTAGTTCAGGAGATTTAACCTCCTCCATGTATAACTCACTAGTTCAGGAGATTTAACCTCCTCCATGTATATCTCACTAGTTCAGGAGATTTAACCTCCTCCATGTATATCTAACTAGTTCAGGAGATTTAACCTCCTCCATGTATATCTCACTAGTTCAGGAGATTTAACCTCCTCCATGTATATCTCACTAGTTCAGGAGATTTAACCTCCTCCATGTATATCTCACTAGTTCAGGAGATTTAACCTCCTCCATGTTTATCTCACTAGTTCAGGAGATTTAACCTCCTCCATGTATATCTCACTAGGTCAGGGTATTTAACCTCCTCCATGTATATCTCACTAGTTCAGGGTATTTAACCTCCTCCATGTATATCTCACTAGTTCAGGAGATTTAACCTCCTCCATGTATATCTCACTAGTTCAGGAGATTTAAGCCTCCATATATCCACTAGTTCCAATATATCCATGATTTCTGTGATTTCCTTAAGTGCATGAGGGTGATAGTCTGTTAGGGTTATAATCTCCCACCATAATAATAGTCTTGTTTCACTTGTCAGCTTGATATATTATTATATATATTTTCAAAGAAGCGTGGATCATCATTATTTGGACCGTATGGATTAATGAGCCAAATCTCTTTATGGTCTAATAACATATTTAAAAGAATCCATCTACCTTGATGATCTGTTTGAACAGTTTGCACATTCAGATCAAAATGATTGATATTGTCACCCTTTTTGAGTTTCTTTGTCCCCCCACCAAGTCATTTTTCAACACAACTTCATCTAAAATTGTTGAATGAGTTTCCTGTAAACAATAGATATTATATTCCTTCTCTTTTAGCCAGGTAAATACTGATGGTCTTTTCTTATGATCTGTTAAGCCATTACAATTATAATTGGCTATACTTATTTTTCGCATGGAATTGCCTTCATTTCTCAGATCAAGAATATTCGAACGAGTTTCAGAAGAAAGTTCTTTGTTTTTTGGCCATTTTGAGCCTGTAATCGAACCCACAAATGCTGATGCTCCAACTAGTCTAAAGAAGGCCAGTTTTATTGCTTCTTTAATCAGTACAACAGTTTTCAGCTGTGCTAACATAATTGCAAAAGGGTTTTCTAATGATCAATTAGCCTTTTAAAATGATAAACTTGGATTAGCTAACACAACGTGGCATTGGAACACAGGAGTGATGATTGCTGATAATGGGCCTCTGTACACCTATGTAGATATTCCATTCAAAATCCGCCGTTTTCAGCTACAATAGTCATTTACAACATTAACAATGTCTACACTGTATTTCTGATCAATTTGCTGTTATTTTAATGGACAAAAAATGTGCTTTTCTTTCAAAAAACAGGAAATTTCTAAGCGACCACAAACTTTTGAACAGTAGTGTAACTTTTGAACGGTAGTGTATATTTTAAAAATCTTGCATAACTTAATTTATTTCCACAATTAAACTAATAATATGCATAATAATAGAGGCAATCTTATTTGGTGCAAGCTACCAACTACACGCTGATTACTTGTTTTCATCCTAAACTAAAAACATACTTCATTCCGAGTATCTAAAAGCGCAAGCTTCCTCTTCATGAGTTCCATGAAATAAATGGGTTTTTCTGTCCTGAATATTGCGACTTTCTTTCTTGAGCATGTTTTTTTCTCTGTCAAGGAGCATGCACTGCCATCTAACCAAACTATCTCTCTCTACCTTCCCATTTCAGTGGAGTGAAATTACTTCCACTAGCCCCTTCCTCCTCCAAGCACACACACACACACACACATTCTACTCTAAATTGGATGGAGACACTGTCATGCGATATTTACATAAGTAATAATGGGCTGGTGTTCCTGAGGGTAGTCAGTCAACAGAGTGGCTCCTATCTCACTGCATGGCCTGCTGGGTAATTGTTATTTTGGCACTGAAGAGCTACCTGGGCCTTGTCTCCCTGTGTGTGTGTGTTTGTTTGTGAGACAGAGCACGTTTGCAAGTGTGTGTATGAGTGAGTGTTATTTTCGAGAAAGTGTTTTCTTAGACCTGAACCAACCGTTCCATTTGCAGCACATGTCTGGAAGGCTGTTGTGTTTATGTCCAGAGGGGACAGCATCTGTCCACCACAGCTCTTCAGTTTGGTTTTGGAGCTGGTATCATGTTTGCTGTTTGCACATTCTTTTCCATAGTGCAAGGGTGTAAATGTGGGTGTGTGTATGTATTCTAGTTGTCGAGATTATGTGTGTTTTTGGGTGGGTGTCGATTTGAATATGTTTATTTACTGGCTTGCCCGTGTGTGAATATGTTAATTGTGATGATATCTGTGCAGGTGTTTTTCATGCTGGTTTGAGAGAGAGAGAGATGGTGTGTGTGGGTCTTCCCAAGGTGCTGCAGACAGCCCTCTCATCCTCTGTGTAACTCAATAAGCCTTGACTGCTGGCATGGTGCTGTGGGACGCCATGGCAACGCCTACTCAATTTAAATCACCTCTGGTCATTACCATGTGCAGCACCATCTTACCTTCCCACCCGACTAACCTCCTTCTGGTTCCACACACCCTCAGGACGAGAAAGGTGTTCACGGTTCAGATGCTTTCAGGCAGCAGGCTTGCTTCCACCACAACCATTCCTAGAAGTAATCTCTGATCTGATTAGCCAGGGTTTCCACAACATGACCTTCACCACGTCCTCTCTACTTATATCCAAGTAGAGGGGACAGATTACAACTATCAAGCAAGTGAAAAATCTTCATCCAGTTCCATTGGTAGCAGAGTTGACATTAACTCTGTTACCAAATCACTCTGTCTGTCCTGTCAGCCACACTCAGCCGTGTAAACATGTCATGGCTAGAGGTGTTCACACTTTCTGTCCATGTCTGCTCTCCTTGTGAGTGAGCACCATTAAAACTCAATTTCCAAGGCTCCCAGAGGAAAATGATCTGGGAAAGACTAATGACCCACTAATCCCGGATCCTCTGTCCTCTCTTCCGATTCCCTGGGAGAGAGCTGGATCTCTGGGATAGGAAGAGAGCTGTGCAGCGTCTGACACCAGGCCATAAAAAGACTTACAGGTGCCTTAAATCATTTCCTCCAGAGTGGTTATTCCCTGCTGCCACTGCCAAATGTCTCTTTTTCATGTCATCTTTTACATAAAGCTTGAAAACCTGCCCAAAGTTAAGGCTGATTTGTAGTTGTGTGTTGATACTTTAAGCGCTGAGTGAATGTGCTGTGCTGACATTTAAACACGTCCCTGACAGGAACTTTATCTCACGCTGACACCAGATTTATCGGGTCATTAACCCGCTCTTAACACCACAAAGTGTTACTTCTGCAACAAAATGGGACAGATTAGTTAGATCTTCCATATAGACAAGGATGCGGGTGGATTTGAAATGGAGACACATCGGATGTGTAGCCTACACTACAGAGAGTGATGGAGTCTTCACTTCTCCATATGGAGGGTTCTTACTGTGATATATACAAAAAACAATGACAAAGAGAGAGAGGGGGGTGCCAGGGGCGGGGAAAGGCCAGATCACACTGCACCGGTTTGGGGGAGAGGGTGGGTAGTAATTGGAGATACACTGAATAACAGCTTAGAATTTTAATTGTTAGCCATTGAATGGATACAATGTTTTTGGTATCGTAAACTTTTATTTGCAGAAGAAATCCATCAGAGATCACAAGTTTGTGGTTTGCTGGACAACAACAGGCAAGGATAGTAAATGTGGAATTGGTGTTTCAGAGTCAAACTGTCTCCATGCTTCAGTTTAAACAGACATTGTCAGACTGAAATCCACAGAACCGGTATTTGATCTCTTGTGTGACTGTGAAGATGTGTTTAAATCCATCCCTGCAGTGAGTGAGACATGTTGCGCGAGCTACAGAGATGAGAGCATCTTATCCTGTCTCGGTTACTGACACACTGCTGGGTTGGTGGTTTATGCTCTCTCTCCTTCTGCTTCTTTCATCTTCTCATCCTCTTCCCTCCTCTTCTCCAAATCCCACACACCTGACCTCCAGGGGCTATCTCACTGACAGCTTTCCCAGGGAACACCACATGAGGCTGGGGTCCGAAGGCGGCACCCCTGGGGATCAGCTCTCCACAGGGCTCAGGGCTTCAGCCCTGCTTCAGTAAGGTAGGCTCAGCCTGGAATCAGCTAAGACTATGACCAAATCTGTTTTCGCCCAGGGAGAGGGGGATTTTGGAGGGGCGGGTTGCTCAGTTGACAATTAAAGGAAACTGCAACACACAAACAAAGGGAACACACACAGCAGCGGCTGTGAGTGTGTGAGTTGAGATTTGCTTGTGTGTGTGTGTGTGTGTGTGTGTGTGTGTGTGTGTGTGTGTGTGTGTGTGTGTGTGTGTGTGTGTGTGTGTGTGTGTGTGTGTGTGTGTGTGTGTGTGTGTGTGTGTGATTGGCACACAATGCAGATGTGTGGGCAGTAGGTGCCATCTGGAGAAAGCAGAGTGGGATGAGGAGGGAGGAAGGAGGAGGAAGGGTGGGCTGCCACTTTAGAAAAAGCGCCTTATCGTTTGATGAGAGGATAAAGGAAATGATCAGAGTGTAATCAATCAAAAAACCTGTGACACAAATGAACGAAGACAAGAAGCCCACACTCTCTCACCCCTCCCTCCCCCACCTCGTCTCAGCAGTGGCCCCGCCCGTTCGTCAATAGGCCCCTTCGTTGGCAGCAACCCCGAACTTCGCCACCATTGGTCGAGCTTGTGAAAAGACTCCAGGTTTTATGGTTGCGTGGCTTGTCGTTAGGGGAAAATGGAAAACCGCCATTCAGGTCATGACGGGTGTCGGACAATCAATGTTGGAACTTAGTAAGTGGCCAATCTCGAGGAACGCCAGATGCTACGCCGAGTTCATGTGGATCGGGATGTTTTCACCGGAGCAACCATGTCCCCACAAAGACACAGTATGGCCTCCCTGGAGACCCCTGACCCCCCCCCCCCCCACCATAACTCCAATATTCACCCACCCTCCACCCTTCCACTCCATCCCTATCCAACACAGTCACCTTCCTTCCCACTGATCTAAAGCCATTTCCTTGAGTAGTCCAAGAGTAGCCCTAAATAGCATCCCTTACTGTCTGGTAATGGAAAAAACAAACAAAAGGTACTGGACCTATCGAAACACAGGGACAAAGACAGCTTTATAGAGAATGAGATCACCCACAATGAAAAAACTCATGAGCGTTTCCGAAACTGCCATTCCAAACTTTATGGAACTCTGGGGGTGGTATTAGCCTATAGATCCAAAAACTGAAAATATTGTATCAAAACAAATCAGACTACTGAATAAATGAGTAATTTAGTGAACAACTAGTGGGATTGATGAGCAGGTATAGGTCTGCCTGTGCTGTGTTCTTAAAGATTTCCCCAAAAGTGAAATGAATGATGATATAGGCCTATTAGCCTCGGTGAGGACAGGAAAGTGATGATGTACCCCATATAGCCCTATAGTTCAATCATAGTCTATGGTGCCAGACCAGAGTGTGCAAAGCTGTCATCAAGGCAAAGGGTGGCTACTTTGAAGGAACTAAAATATTACAAATATTATGATTGTGGCTGTGCATGTGGGTGTTTGAGTGAGAAAGAGACAGAGAGCCAACAAGTAAAAGCACAGCCCTGTGCCGACAACATCAAAGGGCCATTCCAGACTCTGAAGTCAGGAGGACTTTGAGAGTTGGGTGTTAGCCAGACTACCTATGAACCTCATCCCCAAGCTAAATGTGCATAGGCAGAAGTGTAGCCTACAGCTTACACATCCAAGCGGGATCTTGAGCACTTACAAATACATAACATATCTTTCGAATTGCACTTTTTTTTGAAGGACCTAACACATCATACGAAATGGATGACATAGTACACAATTGTGCAACATTTTCGGTGACCCATTTTGCAGAATTGTGGACATGTCTTGGACTCCAGTCCGACTCCAGTCACACATTTAATGACTTGAGACTTGACTTGATAGAAAATAAAATAACTTGAGACTTGACTTGGACTTGGAGCCTCAAGACTCGGGACTCGACTTTGATTTGAGACTGATGACTTGAAATTATCTGGACAGGTTTTGTAATGTTTTGTCACTCATTTTGTGGCAGAGTCTATGTGGATTAATCTACACGCAGCCAGAGACAGTACCCGCAGCATCGCAACAGATTGGCTAGTGAAACGCACACTCGGCAATCTGATTGGACCAGTGAACTGTCAATCAAGACAGGTCGGGTGCACAATGAACAGATTCCTGATTTGCTGTGCCGCTATAATATCGGATGCAGCGCAAACATCAAATTGTAGGAAGAGAGGATTGCCATAATAAATAAATATGCAACCCCCAAACATTTCTGGTGATCAACAATATTAACTGTTTACCTTGTAAACTCACCAGCAATTAGGCAACAATTACTAGGATAGGTCTAGTACCTTGGTATGTAACAATTGCTTGATATTGATCATTTACTTATGAAGCTTGCTTTTAGAATTTGTTGTTAAAATCAAATATCACTGTGGCTAAGACGCACCATAGGCGTTGCTCTCCAAACCCTCCAGTGGAGGGCTTTTTTTCTCTTGTTGAAATATTTTATTTTGCTATGCATGCATATGCCCTATGTGGTAAATCTATATTCCATCTAATACTATAATAATTTCTAGCGTTTCATCATTCCGTTACCTTGCTGTTTATTGCAACACGTAGACATTTCTGTTTCATGTTTGATAGGCCTACGATACAGTTTCATTTTATAGCCAACCATTGCTTACCCTGCTCTGAGTGGGCGCGATGTTTATAGTGCACATGAACATTCGCAAGACTCGTGATGTAGAAGTTATGTTTATTTAATTCAATGTATAGTTTCCTTTGTCCATATTTCCCGGGTTAGGTCGGAGTTCCGTGTGTCTGTGTCCTATGTCTCTGTCATTTTTTGTTGTGAGTAATAGAAGCGCGCGTTTCTTAGTGCGCATAGAGATAGGCTTCGTGACCTGCGCTCCACGCTTTGGAGTCAGAACGTTGAAAGAGAGAAAATGATTGTACCATGTATGCATGGTGTTGGAATATCATGAATAATCATTACGTATGATAAAGACAAATGTACCAATGTAACAATGGATGTGGAAATGGCCTTTTACATTGTAGAACCAGTTTATTGGTTGTACTTTCCAAATGGGTAATTGTATGGTCTTGGGGGCCATGTGCTTATTATGTAGGCCTGCCTGTTGGAGCTCCTGTTAGACAGATTCGATATGGTGTCTCAGATAGGGCAGGTTAAGCCTGATACAGAGACTATTTCTTTTGGGCTACTGCCCGTGTATATTTGGTAAATCTACTTGTATATTTTGTATGATATGGCGCTTTCACCATTGGATCACCAAGACCTGTAAATAAGTCTACATTCTGAGCATGTCAACCTGCCTTGCCTTTTGCTGATTTCATGCCTTTATACTACAGTGTCCATATTTTACAATTACGTAGGGTAATAAAAACATGTTGTAGACAAAATAATGAAAATGACTTTCCTGTAGCCTCGATAAATATACAAAGATTTGTAGCTGAAAAAGTCTTTGCATGTATAGATATTTTTTTTCTTGACTTGAGACTTGACTTGAAAACTTGTGGCAAGACTCGACTTCACTTGCTCTTAGAATGCACGTCTTGGACGTGACTCGAGTCTTGACCATGATCTGCTTTGGACTGAACTTGAGACTCGGACCTTGTGACTTGAGATTTGCTTGTGGCTCGAATAATAGCGACTTGGTCCTACCTCAGCCATTTTGGATCCTGAGCACTACTTTCAAAACTACTGGCTGAAATTATACAAAACCTCTGTAGGGCCACGTTAAATGGAAGAGCCACGATGAGGAAGAACTACGGGTAGCCTGCTGGCTTTTTCTGTGTATGTATTAGTGACTGTGTGAGGTGATGCGAGAACTACCCACCTACTCGATGGCCCTCTGCGGCTCACTGAAGCCTGCCTGGAGGTAGCAACACTTGGCTCATCCCGCGGGAGCATGGAGAAAGATCCATCCTGCGTAGGAGGACGTGAGGGAGAGGGTGAAGAAAACGTGTAAATAGACAGACAGGCTGAACCAAAAGGGTGGACACTTGGGATTTTCCCAAACCGAATAATGCCATCATTGTTTGAGAAAAAAACCCAAAGGAAAACATTAGGCTACTCATTGATTTCTTTCTATACATTTCATACTCTGCAGACCTGTAGGTGATAACTGTTAACAAACATTCTAATATGGAACCCCGGATGTATCCGGCCTAATTCCTATACAACCTTGATACAATGCTGTTAGAATAACCACGATAATCCAATAACACGGGATTCGTGCCCATCATTCATAACAAAATTGTTTTGCACAATTTCCCAAAGTGGAATTTCGTGTTATGTTATCGGGTCATGCTCTTACTTGTTCCATAATCCAATAGATACTGACTATCTGTGATTGTATCCGCTAGGTGGCGACCTTGGTCTAAATCGTTTCACCTTGGACAGCGATGCGCATCACTGGAGACGACTTTCATAATTCACTTTATGAGAAAAATGACAAATATCTGTCGATACATGACAATGACGAGTCCTAAGAAATAATTAACATTTTCTAGGATTCTTTGAGCAAAGCACTTTTGAGACACTGGTGTTATAGCCTAGACCTAATAAGGTGAATGTTGAAAAATTAAACAAAAATCAAAATGTATTAAACGTTTTGGGGAATTTCATCTTCATTATTAATTACAACGTAAATACATTATCTTGGAAGTTTATTCCTTCTCCATAACAATAAAAATACTGGTGTCCGCATGACAGAAATTCACAAAATATTACAGTAACTACTGGCCCTTTACACAGTCTCATGTTGGCCCTACCAGTGTCCATTCATGGCTGAGGGGTAGGGGGGGGCAGTTAATGATTATTTGCCCCTGTTTTCCCGTCCACTGTCTTTCTTATTTGGATTGGCTGCCGCGTCAGAGCGCGCAGACTCACCTCCCGGCTGTTTTCGGAGCGTCGCTCTATCCCTGCTTCAAACACATATTCCACAGGGAGAGAGAGAGAGCAAGACCTGTGAGGAGCGGAACGAACGACCAGAGAAAACGACAAATGGCACTCATGGCTGGGATTTTGTTTACGGCGACCTCTGTGCTGCTTGGAATTTCTACGTGTGTTTCTTCGGCACGGATTTACCCCCCAAACGAAGGTAAGACTGGGAATAATAGTGGAGCCCCGTTTTGGACTTTTTCTCCGCTAGTTTATACTCCGTCCACTTCATGTGTGAGACGGACCACCAGCCCGGTGTCCCGTAGCTATTCTGGACTCGTGCAAGGACCAGCAGCACTCAGAATTGGGCAACACTATTAATTTGCTGAACATCATGTGCCATTCATCTCTGACATTGGATTAGGTTTTCCATATGAGTCAAACCCATCGAACGTTTTGTGCCGTAGACTCCTAGGTTATCTTGCTACCCAAGTTGCTGAAAGCGCTTTGCAAAAACCTGCAGCGTATGAAGTCTATATGGGGCTCTAGCAGGGTCTGAGTGGAGTGCTGTTCAATCTTACTTCAGTCTCTGTTAATTAGGCGACAGCCAACTTCTTCAACAAAATTCATTTTTTCTTGAGCCATATAGGCTACAAAGACACGATGTTATACACAAATCATTATTGCTTTGGAGGGCATGTATGTGTCTGGTTTTGTGCAAGGCCGTTGTGCAAAAGCCCCCTTTACAAAATGAGCCATGTTATTTTAGTTCATAACCATGTATTGCAGTCGCAGTAATGTAAAATTATCCCCATTCAATTAACAAGTGGCTTTTGCGCATTTTCTATGTCAAAACGCATTAACTTCAAAATAATACTAAAATAATTACCCAAGCCAAGACATTTCAGATAAAGGAAAACATCTTAAATTAAATCCACTTTTTAAATTAAATTCACTGCATATTTAAGCGCTTACATTTGTGATTTTCTTCACTGCGCAGTGAAAGGGTTTCCGTAAGAAATATAAGGGACTTGTGAAATGTCATGACGGATTCTTTTTGATTTCTCACTGAAGCAAGTTCATTTAGACGTCCGTGCTCCTCATCGTAGAACCCCAGGACCCGAATTAATCAAACAGACAAACGGAGTCTCCAATATGTATTGGAGAGTCGCATTCACTGGGTTACAATGACAATACCCGTAGTTCTTTATACAAAATATAAAATCCCCTTAAAATGGGATCCCTTCATGTTTTTAATCATCACAAATCCCCCTGGAAAAATCTATCCAAATTACGCATTTGAGTAACGCAAACATATTACATCGTTTATGGATGTAGGTGTGTGGACATGGGCCTATAGATACGGTATTACATATTGATCATTAGCTTACTTCTGACAGGTTTTTCCTTGAGCAGATTGCACATAGTTGCTTTCCTCGGCAAACTGCATAACTATCCAACTATGGCAACAACACGGTGGTTTTTCCAGACTGTAAATTACCACTGTAGACAAGGTTACACATATTCCGTGTTATGAACAGCCTATAACTGCTCACTTCTCTTTCTATGTTTTTCAGTGACGTTACTGGACTCCAGATCCGTAGCGGGGGAGTTGGGCTGGGTCGCCAACCCAACAGAAGGAGGGGTAAGTGCCCCTCGTTAGGACGCGAGTCCCCCGTTGAGTCAAAATGGAGAGACGATGTCCTCTATAGCCCACCGGCCCCCTCCGTCCTTCTCTCCCTCTACTCGACGTACTGGTTAGATTCGAGTCCGATACTGCAGCGGGCGTCGGGTTTCCTGAATAGACGGCTGATTGAATCGGTCTTTGTGGAGAAACTTTATATCCTTTTCCCCCATTGAGGCGCGGGGGAAGAGGAACTTGGCAGCAAGAAAGGGCCCTCTGGAATGGATGAATGAAGGGAAAGGGCAGCGGGTTTCAGTCCTCACAGTAGGATTGGATTGGGCCATAAAGCAATAGAGAATGTGATCGGACTAAATGCGTGACCCCGCGGTCTAATTGGGATATATATAGTTGCGCTGATAAGGTACAGAGTGCGACTGTTTCGGGAATGGCCGTGTTAGGCCCTTCGGTGCGCGCGGCTGGGGCCGGTCTGGCAAACACTTCCCTGTCCGTTGTTCCCTGAGCCGAAGCAGCAACAGCACGGGCGTTTGAATAATTGCATGGAACCATCTTATATGTGTTGTTGTATTTATAGACTAAACCAACAAGGTGGCCCAAAGTAGAGCAACATATGCTATCCATTACGTTCTTCTTTCTATTCAGGCATCTTCTGGCATATCAATTATATTTTAATGATACAGTTTATGGTATGCTATAGACCCACAAAATAAACGTTGGCTCTTTGTGTCAGCCTTCTCTCCAACTCTTGTTTTATTCACCATTGGGTTGAGTTGCTGTTCAATGAATGTGTCTCGTGTGTGTGCTGTTGGGTGCTCTCCGTTCCTTCTTCAGCGGTTTCCTCTGTGGCGGATGGATTGACAGGCCTGCATTCACGCTCTCATTACGACCAATTACCCCCATTCTCCCTCTCCTCCGCTATCGGGGAAAGGTGCGGCCTTATCTGCCTAGCCGGTTGATTTCCACAATAAAGGGCCAAGCAGAAAGAAGAAAGCTGTTGAATAAAGCAGCGGAGTGATGGACACTTTCTCAAATCGGAGCCTCAGCCATGTTTAGCGTTATCTCCCCTACTCAAATGAATAGGGCTTTAAAACGAGATTAGTTATGATAACGCCAAGAATCAAATTCAGCACAGCGTACATCCTTCCCCCTAGTAATAGCTCTGTTTGGACTCGTTTCTTTAAATAGAATATAGTCCTAACCAGATACAATCAGAAGGCTGGCTTGTCTGCTCTTGTTTTTAAATGCAGTCAATTTGAAAACTTTTTTAACCCTAATTGTAAAAAATTTAAAAGGCCAAGTGCAGTCAAAAATGAGATTTCCCTGTGTTTTATACATATTTCCAGACTAAGATGTCGAATAATACCGTTAAATTGTGAAAATGATGATCATGCCCTTTTAGTGTAAGAGTTATTTGAAAAGACCACCTGAAAATTTCAGCCTGTTTTGGTGGGATGGAGTTTTGGCCTGCCTGTTGATATCACCAGGTGGTCAATTAGTTAATAGATCAATAAGAATGAGAGTTCCAAACCTCTCTGCCAATAACAGCTAGTTTTCAGTTTCCCCTCCCCACTCAGACCAATCCCAGACAGTCCTAGCAAAATTCTTGCTTGAGAAATGTATTTTTGTTAACAAGCATTTTTTTGTTTCTTTTTGTCCATTTTAATTTAAAACAATCACAGTAAGGTACTTAATTGTTACCCCGAAATGATTATATATTGAGATAAAAACTGCTGCATTGGCACTTTAAAAGCGCACACCATAATGCCCCCAACGCCTTTCAAAACACCATATACCCTATGCTCTTTAGTAGCTGGGACTTTATCGTAAGTAAAACAAACATTGCTCCTATAATAATAAGCCAACCAGTCATCGATAATGTAATCCATGCACCTCATGTTCACGTCCTATACCAATGAGTTCATTCTGAAAACACCCGGTCCACATGTGTGCTGTCCAAACCCTCTCCCTCTCCAAAATAAGTTGTAGTCCTACAGAAGGAACACAGACACCCTTTTTCCATTGGGTTTCTGTTCAGATCACTATAAGCCCCTACAGACGTAAGGCCTATCCATTAGCTCATACAGAAGATTCTTTCAATATCTCTTCACCCTCTCTCTGTATTTCTCTCCATTTGGTGACCTTTAGCCTCTCTGGGATATGTGGGACGCTAGCGTCCCACCTCGACAACAGCCAGTGAAATTGCAGGGCGCCAAATTCAAAACAACAGAAATCTCATAATTAAAATTCCTCAAACATACAAGAATTATACACCATTTTAAAGCTTCACTTCTTGTTAATCCAGCCACAGTGTCTGATTTCAAAAAGGCTTTACGGTGAAAGCATACCATATAATTATGTTAGGTCAGCGCCTAGTCACAAAAAAAATACAACCATTTTCCAGCCAAAGAGAGGAGTCACAAAAAGCAGAAATAGAGATAAAAGTAATCACTAACCTTTGATGATCTTCATCAGATGGCACTCATAGGACTTCATGTTACACAATACATGTATGTTTTGTTCGATAAAGTTCTTATTTATATCCAAAAATCTCAGTTTACATTGGCGCGTTATGTTCAGTAATGTTTTGCCTCTAAAACATCCAGTGATTTTGCAGGGAGCCACATCAATTTACAGAAATACTCATCCTAAACTTTGATATAAGATACAAGTGTTTTACATAGAATTAAAGATACACTTCTCCTTAATGCAACCGCTGTGTCAGATTTCAAAAAAGCTTTATGGCAAAAGCACACAATGAGATAATCTGAGTACAGTGCTCAGGCACCAAAACAAGCCATACAGATACCCGCCATGTTGTGGAGTCAACAAAAGTCAGAAATAGCATTATAAATATTCACTTACCTTTGATGATCTTCATCGGAATGCACTCCCAGGCATCCCAGTTCCACAATAAATGTTCGTTTTGTTTCGATAAAGTCCATATTTATGTCCAAATACCTCCTTTTTGTTCGCGCATTCAGTTCACTATTCCAAATGCAGAAGGCGCATGCACTAAGTCCAGACGAAAAGTCAAAAAAGTTGCATTACAGTTTGTAGAAACATGTCAAACAATGTATAGAATCAATCTTTAGGATGTTTTTATCATAAATCTTCAATAATATTCCAACCGGACAATTCCGTTGTCTTTAGAAATGAAAAGGAACTCAGCTCGCTCTCATGGCTGTGCTCGTGACTTACTAGCTAATGGCATTTTTCCAGACACCTGGTTGAAACAGCTCTTATTCTCTCCCCATTCACAGTAGAAGCATGAAACAATGTTCTAAAGACTGTTTACATCTAGTGGAAGCCTTAGGAAGTGCAATATGACCCCACAGACACTGTATATTGGATAGGCAATCACTTCAAAAACTACAAACCTCAGATTTCCCACTTCCTGTTTGGATTTTTCTCAGGTTTTTGCCTGCCATATGAGTTCTGTTATTCTCACAGACATCATTCAAACAGTTCTGGAAACTTCAGAGTGTTGTCTATCCAAATCCACTAATATCCTAGCTTCTGGGCCTGAGTAGCAGGCAGTTTACTCTGGGCACCTTATTCATCGAAGCTACTCAATACTGCCCCCAGATCCAAAAGAAGTTAAATGAATCATGGAGTTATGGGGATTTACATTGAGGTCATCATTATTTGACATTAAAATAATAATTTTAATGGTGCATGTTCCCCAAGGATTTGATTGGTTTCCTTTTATGTGGAGATAAAACGTACTAGTCAGGCTTGAATACAGTACAGTAGGCCTATGTGTCCTTATTTCTGATTGTACCGGTAGTAGTTTCATTATAACAGGCCTTGCTATTTATATTAGGCTTTGTCATGCATTTGTTATTACGTTTGGCCATTAAATAATTGGCCACTTGAGACACAGATATTAAGTCACCGTTCTGCTATGGTCTTTCTCAATGTATGTCTGCAAGTTAATGTATGCCTACCATTTTACAGAGTTTTCATAATGTTTCTCAGATGTTTTCCTAACATTTCCTCGGTTTGTGTCCTCAGTGGGAGGAGGTGAGCATCATGGATGAGAAGAACATTCCCATCAGGACATACCAGGTGTGTAACGTGATGGAACCCAACCAGAACAACTGGCTTAGAACGGACTGGATCCCCCGGGTTGGCGCCCAGCGTGTCTACATTGAAATCAAGTTCACCCTGCGTGACTGTAACAGCCTCCCTGGCGTTATGGGAACCTGCAAGGAGACCTTCAACCTCTACTACTATGAGTCCAACAACGACAAGGAGCGTTACATCCGAGAGAACCAGTTTGGCAAGATCGACACAGTGGCGGCCGACGAGAGCTTCACCCAGGTGGACATCGGGGACCGCATCATGAAGTTGAACACGGAGGTCAGGGACGTGGGAGCCTTGACCCGGAAGGGTTTCTACCTGGCCTTCCAGGACGTGGGAGCCTGCATCGCCCTGGTGTCTGTCAGGGTGTTTTATAAGAAGTGTCCCCTGGCTGTGAGGAACCTGGCCCAGTTCCCTGACACCACCACCGGGGCCGACACCTCCTCACTGGTAGAAGTCCGAGGATCCTGCGTAAATGATTCAGAGGAGCGTGACGTTCCCAAAATGTACTGTGGGGCGGACGGAGAGTGGCTGGTGCCCATCGGGAACTGCCTGTGTAACCCGGGATTTGAGGAGAGAAACGTTGAATGCCAGGGTAAGTTAAGGAGAGAAAGCTTCTGTCTGCCTCTGATATATATATTCCTCTAGTCACGGGCAGCAGCTGTTCTGTGTGGTTATTTCTACTCTTCTCTATTGTTCTCTCTTCATTCACCTTCCATCTCTATCTCCATACAGTAGTCTGCTTCTTTATCATATCTCCCTCCTCTCTCTCTGTCGGTCTCTTTGTCTCACTCCCTCCATGTATCCCACTCTCTTTGTCTCTCACTCTCTCGCGATCTCTCTCCCTCTCTCGCTCTCTCTACCTCTCTCTCTATTCACCAGCCTCTCTCTCTTTTGCTTGTTGTCTCTCTCTTCTCCTCCCCTCCCTGCGTCTCTCCTACATGATATCAGGCTGGGTAATAGAAGCGGTGATGATTGTAAATGGCGTAATTATCCAGTCCATTGGGATATGTTAGTTAGGCCAGGAAAAACAGGCCTGCTATTGGGATATGTTAGTTAGGCCAGGAAAAACAGGCCTGCTATTGGGATATGTTAGTTAGGCCAGGAAAAACAGGCCTGCTTTTGGGATATGTTAGTTAGGCCAGGAAAAACAGGCCTGCAATTGGGATATGTTAGTTAGGCCAGGAAAAACAGGCCTGCAATTGGGATATGTTAGTTAGGCCAGGAAAAACAGGCCTGCAATTGGGATATGTTAGTTAGGCCAGGAAAAACAGGCCTGCAATTGGGATGTGTTAGTTAGGCCAGGGGAACAGGCCTGCTATTGGGATGTGTTAGTTAGGCCAGGAAACAGGCCTGCTATAGGGATGTGTTATTTGGGCCAGGGGTACAGGCCTGCTATAGGGATGTGTTAGTTAGGCCAGGGGACAGGCCTGCTATAGGGATGTGTTAGTTAGGCCAGGAAAAACAGGCCTGCTATTGGGATATGTTAGTTAGGCCAGGAAAAACAGGCCTGCTATTGGGATATGTTAGTTAGGCCAGGAAAAACAGGCCTGCTTTTGGGATATGTTAGTTAGGCCAGGAAAAACAGGCCTGCAATTGGGATATGTTAGTTAGGCCAGGAAAAACAGGCCTGCAATTGGGATATGTTAGTTAGGCCAGGAAAAACAGGCCTGCAATTGGGATATGTTAGTTAGGCCAGGAAAAACAGGCCTGCAATTGGGATGTGTTAGTTAGGCCAGGGGAACAGGCCTGCTATTGGGATGTGTTAGTTAGGCCAGGAAACAGGCCTGCTATAGGGATGTGTTATTTGGGCCAGGGGTACAGGCCTGCTATAGGGATGTGTTAGTTAGGCCAGGGGACAGGCCTGCTATAGGGATGTGTTAGTTAGGCCAGGGCAACAGGCCTGCTATAGGGATGTGTTAGTTAGGCCAGGGGTACAGGCCTGCTATAGGGATGTGTTTGTTAGGCCAGGGAACAGGCCTGCTATAGGGATGTGTTTGTTAGGCCAGGGGACAGGCCTGCTATAAGGATGTGTTATTTGGGCCAGGGTAACAGGCCTGCTATAGGGATGTGTTAGTTAGGCAAGGGGAACAGGCCTGCTATAGGGATATGTTAGTTAGGCCAGGGGAACAGGTCTGCTATAGGGATGTGTTTGTTAGGCCAGGGGAACAGGCCTGCTATAGGGATGTGTTAGTTAGGCCAGGGGAACAGGCCTGCTATAGGGATGTGTTAGTTAGGCCAGGGGAACAGGCCTGCTATAGGGATGTGTTTGTTAGGCCATGGGACAGGCCTGCTATAGGGATGTGTTAGTTAGGCCAGGGGAACAGGCCCGCTATAGGGATGTGTTAGTTAGGCCAGGGGACAGGCCTGCTATAGGGATGTGTTAGTTAGGCCAGGGGACAGGCCTGCTATAGGGATGTGTTAGTTAGGCCAGGGGAACATGCCTGCTATAGGGATGCGTTAGTTAGGCCAGGGGAACAGGTCTGCTATAGGGATGCGTTAGTTAGGCCAGGGGTACAGGCCTACTATAGGGATGTGTTAGTTAGGCCAGGGGCACAGGCCTGCTATAGGGATGCGTTTGTTAGGCCATGGGACAGGCCTGCTATAGGGATGTGTTAGTTAGGCCAGGGGAGCAGGCCTGCTATAGGGATGTGTTAGTTAGGCCAGGGGACAGGCCTGCTATAGGGATGTGTCAGTTAGGCCAGGGGACAGGCCTGCTATAGGGATGTGTTAGTTAGGCCAGGGGACAGGCCTGCTATAGGGATGTGTTAGTTAGGCCAGGGGACAGGCCTGCTATAGGGATGTGTTAGTTAGGCCAGGGGACAGGCCTGCTATAGGGATGTGTTAGTTAGGCCAGGGGACAGGCCTGCTATAGGGATGTGTTAGTTAGGCCAGGGGAACAGGTCTGCTATAGGGATGCGTTAGTTAGGCCAGGGGAACAGGCCTGCTATAGGGATGTGTTAGTTAGGCCAGGGGAACAGGTCTGCTATAGGGATGCGTTAGTTAGGCCAGGGGAACAGGCCTGCTATAGGGATGCGTTAGTTAGGCCAGGGGAACAGGCCTGCTATAGGGATGTGTTAGTTAGGCCAGGGAAACAGGTCTGCTATAGGGATGCGTTAGTTAGGCCAGGGGAACAGGCCTGCTATAGGGATGTGTTAGTTAGGCCAGGGGAATAGGCCTGCTATAGGGATGTGTTATTTGGGCCAGGGAAGAGGCCTACTATAAGGATGTGTTATTTGGGCCAGGGTGACAGGCCTGCTATAGGGATGCGTTAGTTAGGCCAGGGAAACAGGCCTGCTATAGCGATGTGTTAGTTAGGCCAGGGGACAGGCCTACTATAGGGATGCGTTAGTTAGGCCAGGGGTACAGGCCTACTATAGGGATGCGTTAGTTAGGCCAGGGGAACAGGCCTGCTATAGGGATGCGTTAGTTAGGCCAGGGGAACAGGCCTGCTATAGGGATGTGTTAGTTAGGCCAGGGGAACAGGTCTGCTATAGGGATGCGTTAGTTAGGCCAGGGGAACAGGCCTGCTATAGGGATGTGTTAGTTAGGCCAGGGGAATAGGCCTGCTATAGGGATGTGTTATTTGGGCCAGGGAAGAGGCCTGCTATAAGGATGTGTTATTTGGGCCAGGGGAACAGGCCTGCTATAGGGATGCGTTAGTTAGGCCAGGGGAACAGGCCTGGCTGTCTGCCGTGTGTATCTGCTGGATAAATTGCTCAGGAGAGATCAGTCTAAATAGCTCCCAGTCTCTCTTTCCTCCCAGCCCCAATCCCAGTCTCAGTCTCTCTCTCTCTCCTCTCCTCTCCTCTCCTCTCCTCCCCTACCCACCACACCACCAGCCCCAATCCCAGCCAGATGATTCCCAGTCTCTCTCCTCCCCTACCCACCACACCACCAGCCCCAATCCCAGTAAAATGATTCCCAGTCTCTCTCCTCCCCTACCCACCACACCACCAGCCCCAATCCCAGTCCCAGTAAGATGATTCCCAGTCTCTCTCCTCCCCTACCCACCACACTACCAGCCCCAATCCCAGTCAGATGATTCCCAGTCTCTCTCCTCCCCTACCCACCACACCACCAGCCCCAATCCCAGTAAAATGATTCCCAGTCTCTCTCCTCCCCTACCCACCACACCACCAGCCCCAATCCCAGTCCCAGTCAGATGATTCCCAGTCTCTCTCCTCCCCTCCTCTACCCACCACACCACCAGCCCCAATCCCAGTCAGATGATTCCCAGTCTCTCTCCTCCCCTACCCACCACACCACCAGCCCCAATCCCAGTCCCAGTCAGATGATTCCCAGTCTCTCTCCTCCCCTACCCACCACACTACCAGCCCCAATCCCAGTCAGATGATTCCCAGTCTCTCTCCTCCCCTACCCACCACACCACCAGCCCCAATCCCAGTCCCAGTCAGATGATTCCCAGTCTCTCTCCTCCCCTACCCACCACACCACCAGCCCCAATCCCAGCCAGATGATTCCCAGTCTCTCTCCTCCCCTACCCACCACACCACCAGCCCCAATCCCAGTCAGATGATTCCCAGTCTCTCCTCCCCTACCCTCCACACCACCAGCCCCAATCCCAGTCAGATGATTCCCAGTCTCTCTCCTCCCCTACCCACCACACCACCAGCCCCAATCCCAGTCAGATGATTCCCAGTCTCTCTCCTCCCCTACCCACCACACCACCAGCCCCAATCCCAGTCAGATGATTCCCAGTCTCTCTCTCCTCCAGACCCCAGCCCCAATCCCAGGAAGATGATTCCCAGTCTCTCCCAGTCTCTCTCTCTCTCCTCCCCTACCCACCCTTCCCCACCACAGCCCAAATCCCACCTAGATGATTTTCAGAAGGGCCAGTGCTGGCCTGTGAGAGAGAGATAGACAGAAGCCCTCACCCGTCTGCTTTATCATTCTATGCAGGTGGACGAGATGTGGAAAGAAACACACACACACACACACACACACACACACACACACACACACACACACACACACACACACACACACACACACACACACACACACACACACACACACACACACACACACACTCACCAATGAAATAGAGCTGAAACAGAGACACACGGCGATGAGGGGGAAAAAATGCTGAAAGTGTTTGTTTTTAGTCTTTAGTCCACCTCAATGATCCCTCTTGTTTAATGTTTTTTGTGTGGCTATACTTAGTGAATGTCTTTTGTTATCCATCAGCATCTGAATAAAAACATGACAATGCAAAAAAACGAAATTGTACTCAAAAGCCAGAATAAATAAAAATATGTTGAATCTGTTAATACATTTACCAAGGATATATAGAACTACTGTATGTTTTTCTCTTGGTTGTGACTACCAGGTTTCTCTCCCGGTGTGGATACCAGTGTGTTGTGTGTGTAGTTCCTGGTGTGTGGATACCAGTGTAGTTACTGGTGTGTGACTACCAGTGTGTTGTGTGTGTGTAGTTCCTGTTGTGTGGCTACCAGTGTGTTGTGTGTGTGTAGTTCCCGGTGTGTGATACCAGTGTGTTGTGTGTGTGTAGTTCCCGGTGTATGACTACCAGTGTGTTGTGTCTGTGTAGTTCCTGGTGTGTGACTACCAGTGTGTTGTGTGTGTAGTTCCTGGTGTGTGACTACCAGTGTGTTGTGTGTGTAGTTCGTGGTGTGTGGCTACCAGTGTGTTGTGTGTGTAGTTCCTGGTGTGTGACTACCAGTGTGTTGTGTGTGTAGTTCCTGGTGTGTGACTACCAGTGTGTTGTGTGTGTAGTTCCTGGTGTGTGGCTACCAGTGTGTTGTGTGTGTAGTTCCTGGTGTGTGACTACCAGTGTGTTGTGTGTGTAGTTCCTGGTGTGTGACTACCAGTGTGTTGTGTGTGTGTAGTTCCTGGTGTGTGACTACCAGTGTGTTGTGTGTGTGTAGTTCCTGGTGTGTGGCTACCAGTGTGTTGTGTGTGTAGTTCCTGGTGTGTGACTACCAGTGTGTTGTGTGTGTAGTTCCTGGTGTGTGACTACCAGTGTGTTGTGTGTGTAGTTCCTGGTGTGTGACTACCAGTGTGTTGTGTGTGTAGTTCCTGGTGTGTGACTACCAGTGTGTTGTGTGTGTGTCTGTGTGTAGTCGGCCATTGCTGCCCCCCCCCACCCAAAGGGCAGTGGGCTGCTGCAGCGTGGGGTCAAAGGCCGGCCAGGTTGATTAACGGGGGACGGGCCACTCTACCTACCTTAATTTAAGGGGGAACCTTTAAGCACTATCTCAGGACTAATTGCATGACAAACAGGCCTGGTGATTTAGGGTACTAGGGCTGGCTGGCTCCTGAGGAGGGTTGAGGAGGACGCACTGAGGTACAAATGGCCAAAGATGGTGTGTGTGTGTGTGTGTGTGTGTGTGTGTGTGTGTGTGTGTGTGTGTGTGTGTGTGTGTGTGTGTGTGTGTGTGTGTGTGTGTGTGTGTGTGTGTGGGAGATAGGTTGGGGGTCAGGGGGTAGCATTTCGGGGCAAGAATGTTCTTTGGAGTGTAGCCCATCTCCCTTGTTGGTTTCTGTGGCTGTGTGGATGGCAGGGGCCAGGTTTCTCCCTCCCCTGGGTTGTCTTCAAAGGAGAGAGCAGAGATGGCAGGCTGAAGGAAGGAGAGCTGACTGAGGGTAGTCTTTGAAAGATGATGTATCCTTACTGGTGTGAGTCAGCAATATTTAGTTCTCTCTCATACCAAACTCATGGGCAACTGAGTGCCCTTTTGTCTACCTTTGCAATGATTGTTTCTATGAGTGTCTAGTCATGTGTTAATGTGTCTTTTTGTGATGTGTGTACAGTGTTAATGTGTCTTTTTGTGATGTGTATACGGTGCCCTACGTAATTATTGGGGCAGTGACACATGAAATGATACAATGACTACGAGGTTAAAGGTCAGACTGTCAGCTTTAATTGTGAACGGTTTACAAATTACAGCACTTTCGGTACATAGTCCCCACATTTTAGGGGACCAAAGGTATTGGGACAAATTCACTTATATGTGTATTAAAGTAGTCAAAAGTAAGTATTTGGTCCCATATTCCTAGCAAGCAATGATTACATCAAGCTTCTGACACTTGTTGGATGCATTTGCTGTTTGTTTTGGTTGTGTTTTAGAATATTTTGTGTCCAATAGAAATGAATGGTAAATAATGTATTATGTCACTTTGGAGTCACTTTTATTGTAAATAAGAATATAATATGTTTCTAAACATTTCTACATTAATGTGGATGCTACCATTATTGTGGATAATCCTTAATGAATCGTGAATAATGATAGTTACAGACGCACAAATATCATACCCCCAAGACATGCTAACCTCTCACTATTACAATAGCAGGGGAGGTTAGCATTTTATATCATACCCCCAAGACATGCTAACCTCTCACTATTACAATAACAGGGGAGGTTAGCATTTTATATCATACCCCCAAGACATGCTAACCTCTCACTATTACAATAGCAGGGGAGGTTAGCATTTTATATCATACCCCCAAGACATGCTAACCTCTCACTATTACAATAGCAGGGGAGGTTAGCATTTTATATCATACCCCCAAGACATGCTAACCTCTCACTATTACAATAGCAGGGGAGGTTAGCATTTTATGTCATACCCCCAAGACATGCTAACCTCTCACTATTACAATAACAGGGGAGGTTAGCATTTTATATCATACCCCCAAGACATGCTAACCTCTCACTATTACAACTAACTTTCTCTGTCACTGTCCCAATAATTACGGAGGGCTCTTGTATGTATGTGCTGTGTCATATAACATCAGTGGTATGTGCTCTGTCACATCAGAGTTGGGTCAGACACACACTCACGTTCTGCCTGGGTCTCCATGGCTACCAGAACGTCAGTCCAGGGTCTACCTCAGTGTTTGATGGGTTAAAAGGTGGAGCTCACTGTCAGCCTTCAAGTGCACTGATGAGCTGGTTAATATTCCCCAGCATGACGAGGCAGAATAGAGGGGGGCTCAACTTCAATATAATCATGTGGACCAAGACACTAAAGAGGGGCTGAGATGGGGGGTTGAGTCTCAAGTCCTCTGTCAGAAAGAGTGTGTGTGTGTGTGTGTGTGTGTGTGTGTGTGTGTGTGTGTGTGTGTGTGTGTGTGTGTGTGTGTCAAGGTTATGGGGGTACCTTGGCCTCTGGTTCCCAGCAGTGGTGAGTGAATGGGACTCCTCCATCATTGTTGAAGCAGTGAGGTTGGGGGGTGTGTGGGTTGGGGGGGGTCAGAGGATCGTGAACACTGGCTGAGGGTCAAAGGTCACTAAGTTGTTCATCCATCTTGCTGGTATGCATGACAGGGTCGAGGGCCAGGATTTATTAAGACGTCAGGATCCTGACAGCTGGGTGCTCGGGGGCCGCCAGGATGTACACAGAGCACAGGGGCCAAGGGGAGAGAGGTACAGGGGCCAGGGAGGGCCCCATGAGAAGGTCCGGGGGTTTGCTTTTGGGCTCCTTTCTTTTCTCTCTCATTCCCTTGTTTCTATGAGCTTGGGTAGTGGGGAAGCGCTCTCTGCCACTAGTCGTCTGTTGAGGGTGACTGTGTTGTTGAGGGGGGATTGTCGGAAGGACGTGTCACAAGTGTTTGCATGTGTGAATGTGTGTGTATCGATCTGTGTGTTTATGTGTGAGTCAGTGTGTGTATTGCGTTCATGTGAGTTAATGTGTGTGACTGTGTGTGTGTGTCCAGGTTTGTCCGTGTATTGCGTTCATGTGTGCGAGTATCTGTGTGTATGTGTTGGAGGCAGACGACTTGGGTGGCTGAACCGTGAAGGTGGCAGACTGTTTTGACACCTCTCATTGGGGAGGGAGGGATGGGGAGCAGACTGGGAGTTTAAACCTCTACACCACCTTTACCAATACTACATCAAGGACAGGGAAGCCGCTGCTCTTTCAAGTCAACCTGCCTATCCACCCGCCTGTTCTGTTGTAGCAAGATGTGTACTTGCATGAATGAGTGTGTTTGTGTGTGTATGACCAGATTAGTGTCAGAGAGAGGAAGGATTGTGTCCACAGAGTGTGATTGTAGTGTTTTGCTCTATTTTCCTAACCCTAACCTGTTGATCCTGACCATAGACCTTGTCTTGCTCTATTCTCCTAACCTTAACCTGTTAATCCTGACCGTAGACGTTGTCTTTCTCTATTCTCCTAACCTTAACCTGTTGATCCTGACCGTAGACCTTGTCTTGCTCTATTCTCCTAACCTTAACCTGTTGATCCTGACTGTAGACCTTGTCTTGCTCTATTCTCCTAACCTTAACCTGTTGATCCTGACCGTAGACCTTCTCTTGCTCTATTCTCCTAACCTTAACCTGTTGATCCTGACCGTAGACCTTGTCTTGCTCTATTCTCCTAACCTTAACCTGTTGATCCTGACCGTAGACCTGTAGATCTACATTATTGGATTATGGGTTATTACATATCACACAGCTTTCCAGTATTGATGTAGTTATATGAGATGTAGGCCTCTCTCTGTTTCTGTCTCTGTCTCTCTCCTCTCTCTCTCTCTCTCTCTCTCTCTCTCTCTCTCTGTCTCTGTCTCTGTCTCTGTCTCTCTCCTCTCTCTCTCTCTCTGTCTCTGTCTCTATCTCTGTCTCTGTCGCTATCTCTCTCCTCTCTCTCTCTCTCTCTCTCTCTCTCTCTCTGTCTCTCTCTGTCTCTCTCTTCTCTTTCTCTCTTCTCTCTTCTCTCTCTGTCTCTGTCTCTCTCTCTTCTCTTTCTCTCTTCTCTGTCTGTCTGTCTCTCTCTCTTTCTCTCTGTGTCTCTCTGTCTCTGTCTCTCTCTGTTAACATTGTTAAATATGCACTAGGGAGCATCATCTATATTCATCACGTAATTCTATTTTTTCCTCTAGTCCCTCATGACTTTAAATACACAAATGCATATTAGGTTTCCTCCTATCTTTCTCCCTCTCTTCATGTATTTCTTTGTGTCACCACTCCCTCCATCTCTCTCTCTCTCTTGCCCTCCCTTCTTCCATCCCTCCCTCTCTCTCCCTTTCTCCCCCTCTCCCTCCCTCCCTCCCCCTCTTCCCCTCTCTCCCTTCCCCTCCCTCTCCAGGGTTGTTAGTGCTAGTCAGGCTGTCTCTGGTGAAAGCACCGTGGTGAACATTATCCCCTGTCTCTATTCCGACACACAAGCACGCACACACACACACACACACACACACACACACACACACACACACACACACACACACACACACCACACACACACACACACACACACACACACATTCACATACACTAGAATAGAATAGAATTGAATGTGCACGTCACTTTTTCTGCCTTTCTAGAGAAGCTCATTTTGTGTTGCTGTAAGGAGCGTGGAGAATCTATTAGCACCAGGTAGGGAAAGGAAAAGACAAAGAGGATGAAATGAGGAAAGGAAAAGACAAAGAGGATGAAATGTCTCATGACGGAGGATCCTTTCGCCCCTTATTTTTTCAGCAATCACGCTAAAATAATTGCTGTACCTTAGAGTCCTCATATTTCTTGCTTGTTTAGCTTGACTTATGTAAAACGACTTGCCCTCCCTCTCCCCCTCCCTCTCCCCCTCCCCCTCCCTCTCCCTCCACCCCTCTCCTCCTCCTCCTCCCTCTCCCTCTCCCCCTCCTCCTCCCTCTCCCTCTCCCCCTCCTCCTCCCTCTCCCCCTCCCCCTCACTCTCCCTCCACCCCTCTCCTCCTCCCTCTCCCTCCACCCCTCCCTCCACCCCTCTCCCCCTCCCTCTCCCTCCACCCCTCCCTCCCTCCACCCCTCTCCTCCTCCCCCTCCCCCTCCCTCTCCCCCTCCCTCCACCCCTCCCTCCACCCCTCTCCTCCTCCCTCTCCCCCCCCTCTCCCTCCACCCCTCCCTCCACCCCTCTCCTCCTCCCTCTCCACCCCTCCCTCCACCCCTCTCCTCCTCCCTCTCCCCTTCCCTCTCCCCCTCCATCTCCCTCCACCCCTCCCTCCACCCGTCTCCTCCTCCCCTCTCCTCCTCCCCCTCCCTCTCCCCCTCCCTCTCCTCACTCCCTCTCCACCTCCCTCTCCCCCTCACTCTCCCCCTCCCTCTCCTCCCTCCCTCTCCCCCTCCCTCTCCCCCTCCCCCTCCCTCTCCCTCTCCCCCTCCCTCTCCCCCTCCCTCCACCAGATGAATTGTAATTCAGTGATCATTACTGGAGGCGTTGAAAGTTTCTTCCTGCTTGTACCACGGTCCTGGCTCGACGCTTTCCCTTGCTGTTCCTAACACTCATCGCCCTTTCTCCTCACACCCCATTCAGGCCAGGAAAAAAGTGCTTGTTGAGTGTGACCCAAGCAGGCGGGCAGCGCTCTGACAATACAAACACAACAAACGCAACCGAACGCCACCCGCATAACCCACATGTAACCACACTGTTAAAACTCCATGAATTTTTCAGCAAATATTCAGCTAACGACCGTGAACATTCAGGGGACTTTGTGTAAAGAATGGTTTTGGTGCCAGCTCTTTCTCTCTCTACTCCTCTCCCTCATCTTTTTGAAAAGCATCCTCTCTTTGAAGGCTGCGATGAGAAGAGGGAACGATTAAAGCAGTCACTAAGCAAATTAACATGTCAAAAGACCCAGAATAAATACCCCAGGCCGCTCTCTACCCAGACACCCCAGCCCTCCCGGCTGCTCTCCCCTCAGCTTTCCTCTCTGTCCTTCCCTCTCTCCGTCTCTCCCTGTTTTTCAGTC